>NC_133327.1:108789769-109089769 GCF_042186555.1 Aquarana catesbeiana
CTTGAGACTGGGGTGGAGATTTACCTTCCAGCAGGACAATGACCTTAAACATACAGCCAGAGCTACAATGGAATGGTTTAGATCAAAGCATATTCATGTGTTAGAATGGCCCGTCAAAGTCCAGACCTAAAGCCCAGTTGAGAATCTGTGGCAAGACTTGAAAATTGCTGTTCACAGATGCTCTCCATCCAATATGACAGAGTTTCAGCTATCTTGCAAAGAAGAATGGGCAAAAAATTCACTCTTTAGCTGTTCAAAGCTGGTAGAGACATCCCAAAAAAGAAAAATTGTGGTTCTACAAAGTATTGACTCAGGGGCTGAATACAAATGCATGCCACACTTTTTACTTTTATTTGTAAAAAATGTTGAAAACCATGTATCATTTTCCTTCCACTTCACAATTATGTGCCACTTTGTGTTGGTCTATCACATAAAATCCCAATGAAATACATTTTTGATTGTAACATGACAAAATGTGGAAAAATTGTTAAGGGGTATAAATACTTTTTCAAGGCACTACACCTTCTCTGCCCAAGCTTCAGCAGGGATTCACCACAGGCTGCCTCTTTCGTAGTGAAAATGAATGGGGGAGTGTGGTTGAGGATACTTGCATTGAGCAGGAAAGAGGAAGGAGAAGATGTGCTGTGCATGCCACAGGTTACTTTCATACTGACTGGTCCTCTTTATATTTTCTTTAAACATATTCACTGCATATCAATTTGAAATAAGGCTTCTTACTGTGTATAAAAGTAAATGCCTAACGTTGAACTCCAGGGAAAAGAAGATTCAACCTTACAGTGGGCCCCCCGTCAACACTACAAGGGTTAACTGACTGTTCTGCCAAGGAGATAATGAATAAGGTGATATGATTACCTTATTTCTCGCTCCCTCAGTAGTTGACTTTCTCCTCCGCTGTTCGGCCCTCTAGAATGTGGATGGGCCCTCGGTGTCCTCCCGTATAATGTTTAGTACTGCCAGTTCTGCAATGTACGCAATGACATTGCAGCGGTCGGGAAAGGAAAGAGGCTTCGGCCTCCTCTCACATGAAAAGGAGAAAGTCTAAGTGAATGAGGAATCAGGTAAGTACAGTATATGGCCTTATTCACCCTTTGTTAGGCAGAATGAGCACCCTTGCAGTAACCTGGGGAGGGGGATCCACAGTGAGGGTAAATCATTTTTTTTCCGTGAGGTTCCAGCTTTAAAAATAGGAATCAGACTGCTTAGATATGCATCTCGTTGAACTCAAAATAAATTTTGGGTCCATTTATAAAAAAAAAAATGGTTAGTCATTTGTCCAATGAATCTGAAAATATAACTGTTCTATGTGAATTAGGCAAAAACAAATGTTCTATAGACAGTATGGCCACTAAATAGAGATGATAAACACTAGAAATAAATATTTTTTATCAATAAACTAAAAATAGTTTTAAACATTGATGAAAACACAGTAAAAAGTAATTATATACATTATTAGAATCTATTTTTTTTTTTTTAACAAAGAAAGAATCATATACACTATATTGTCAAAAGTATTAGGCCGCCCACCTTTACCATGCCATGAATTTTACTGGCATCCCAGTCTTAGTCCGTAGGGTTCGATATACTTTGCACCTATAACCAATTCAAATCTTCTAGGAAGGCTGTTTAGAAGTGTGTCTATGGGAATGTTTTGATCATTCTTCCAGAACCACATTTGTGAGGTCAGGCACTGATGTTTCTCACAGTCTCCGCTCTAATTCATCCCAAAGGTGTTCTATCGGTCAGGACTGTGTGTAGGCCAATCAAGTTCCTCCACCGCAAACTCACTCATCCATGTATTTATGGACCTTGCTTTGTGCACTGGTGCGCAGTCATGTTGGAACAGGAAGGGGCCACCCCCAAACTGTTCCCACAAAGTTAGGAGCATGAAATTTTCCAAAATGTCTTGGTATGCTGACGCCTTAAGAGTTCCCTTCACTAAAACTAAGGGGCAAAGCCCAACCTTTGAAAAACCACCCCACACCATAATCCCCCCTCCACCATATAACTTTGACCAGTGCACAAAGCAAGGTCCATAAAGACATAAATGAACGAGTTTGGAGTGAAGGAACTTGATTGACCTGCACAGAGTCTTGACCTAAACCTGATAAAACACCTTTGGGATGAATTAGAGTGGAGACTGCGAGCCAGGCCTTCTCGTCCAACATCGGTGCCTGACCTCACAAATGCGCTTCTGGAAGAATGGTCAGACATTCCCATAGACACACTTCTAAACCTTGTGGATAGCCTTCCCAGAAGAGTTGAAGCTGTTATACCTGAAAAGGGTGGGCCAACTCAATATTGAACCCTACGGACTAAGACTGGGATGCCATTAAAGTTCATGTGCGTGTAAAGGCAGGCGTCCTAATATAATAATAATAAATATGGATTTTCCTTCAAAGTAAAATTTTAAAGTTCAGGTTTAGTCAAAAAACATTTTTTTTTTCACTACAACTTTAGGTATATTACTTTCCTGCAATGTCCGGCGATGTGCAGGCTTCTGGATTCTGTTGAAATCTTCATGACAGGACTGCTCTGTCCTCTTCCTGCTTCTGAACTTCTGTCGCTGTGGGGGTTACCAGCTTCAGTCTGAGCTAATGATAATCTGATGGGGACACCCCTCTCCTGCCTTCTCCTCTATTGAGAAAAGTTCTTACACTGCTTACACTGCCTGTAACATGATCTGTGAATGGAGGAGTGAATTCTGTGACTGATCAGACTCTCTCCCATTCACAGATCATTTTACAGGCAGTGTAAGCAGTAAAAGAACTTTTCTCAATGGAGGAGGGACATGTCTATGTCAGATCATCTTTAGTACAGCTAAGTCTGGAGACCCGTAGCTGTTACACCCCACAGCATCGGAATTTCAGCAGCAGGAAGAGAACAAAGCAGCCTTGCAGTGAAAATTTCTTCAGAATCTAACAACCTTCACGTCAACCTTACCCTACTTTATAACAGGTAAGTAATATAACTAAAGTTGTAGAGTAAAAAGTAAAAAAATGCAGCCGAACTTCAGCTTTAAAAGATTATTGGGTTGATTTACTAAAGGCAGTTTTTCCAGAGCTTAGTAAATTAAGTAAAGCTTCACTTTGCAAAGAATACCCAATCACGTGCAAGGAAAATTTAAAAAGCAGCATTTTTACTTGCACATGATTGGATGATAAAAGTCAGCAAAGCATCTGCTTATTTACTAAGCCCTGGAGCAACTGTACTTGCAGAGTGCAACTGAACTTTGCAAAGTGCACAATCTATTTAAATCAACCCCAATGTGAAAACAAAGAAGAAAACAATTCAGTTGATGAAGTAAAATAATGGAGTAACCACAAACTAATAAGAACATCTGTCTTGAGCCTACGTGCATATCTGTGTTTTCAAAAACTTGCTGGAAAAAAAAGCAAGAACACACACGCAGCAGATAAATGTGTGACCACATGGCTAAGAGACCACAGACAGGTGTTGGGCGGGCATATCTGCACTTACAGTAGTTCAGAATGTTCAGACAATATCCCATTTGACAACAAGCATTTTTTTCAGACTGGAGAGAGCTGAGTGGAGAATTCAGCGATACAGGTAAAAGTACACAAATAAGGTAAAAATTACATAGAGGAAATAATATTTGAATGCTGCTACATTTATTCTTACAAATATTTATTGAAAGGTGGAATTTCCCTTTAATGACTCTTTAGTGAATATTTGTACCTACCCCAGCCTTTCAGGTTGCCCAAGAGCAAAGAAAAGTGGAATTAAGATAGCACAAAGCAAAGAAGACAAAGAAGACCAAGAGCCAATCAGGTCAGTTCGGGTGAAAGGTCACTGTACAGTGATCATTGGAAGATGTTACATTGGAAATGTACAAGATATTTGTGAAACTTTGGATTTGACCCATATGGAAAGTGTAGGCAGGCAACACTGTAGAAAAAGACAATATATAGCATACTTTAAAAAACTGTGCTATAAAACAGTACTTAGGGATCAATGGATCGCAATATGTGAATGCTGTATGTAAACACTGGAATTGATTTACTTAAGGAACAGAGACTGTTCACACAACAAAGTAAATGTTTACTGAGCTTTGTAAATGAAAGCGGAGTTCCACCCAAAAGTGGAACTTCCGCTCATTTGTCACCTACCCCCCCTCCAGTGCCACATTTGGCACCTTTCAGGGGGAGCAGACACCTGACAGGTCTTTGACAAGTATCCTGTTCGCACCTCCGGGAGCCACAGCTGCGGCTGTCGACGTCACCACTCGGCTCCCTCCTCCTTCCCCGGCCACCGGGCCAGTAGGAGAGAGGAGCGGAGACTCGGGCATGCGCAGTAGGGTTCTCGGCGTTAAGCCGTAAGGCTACACTGCCAGGCTCCCTTACCCGCAATGGTGGCGGTAGCACCCGACAGCTGATGGTCGGCTGATGGTGCCGACATCGCTGGACTCCAGGACAGGTAGGTGTCCTATTGTTAAAAGCCAGCAGCTGCAGTATGTGTAGCTGCTGGCTTTTAATTTTTCAGCGGTGAGCAGACCTCCACTTTAAGTGAAGTTGTGTTAGTTCCTAGGTACACTGCTCATTTAACCCTGGTTCTAGGGGCTCCAGCCTTTAGCCCCAACTGGGGGAACAGAGGGTACTAACTCTGATCGTTGCTTTGTTGAAGAGCTACAGCCTCTGGTAGAATCTTAACACCTGACGTTTCTGGGAGTCGCGAATGCCTATGTAGCTCTCTTTTGGGGGGGTTTAAGAATTGACCCTCCACAACAGGATATTTCGCTAAACCTGTAGGTAAATAAATCAGAACCTTTGCTAAGTAGAAGAGTGAGTTTGATAATGAAGTTGGCAGTGCCTCCATCCAAGACAAGGCCTCTGTGAACAGAGGGAATTCCTTTCTTGGAAAATGAATGAGTAATCTAATCAAAGTATACAATAGCAAAAGGCAGTGCAGCGCTTCACAGTAAATAATAAATGTCCATTTATATACAATGAATGAATAAACAAAGTTCAAATAGTGACTGTGTGACATGACCAGAGAATCTTCTCTTATGTTCAGAAGATCTGTTGCAATAGTAATTGTAGTGTGCCAAACCACTCACCAGAAAACAGACATAATCCAGCATTGAGATATACACACTTATACCAATAGTGTTACAAGGTGCTCTTCCATCATAATTTTCCTCCACCAATCTAAACACTCACCAGATGGCAAATCATGACAAGCCTTGAACTGCTATTATAAAGTGTGGTGACATCATGTTCAGGTATGGAGATGGCTTGATGGACTCCAAATGGGGACAGACGCTGTGCAAAAAATCTCACTCATTGGGGGCCCAAATGATGCTCATATTGTGTAGTAATTTTGTTAATTGATAGGCAGATCCCTTGAGAATGTGCACAAAACACGTCGGAAGGGGCCTACGTGCTGATGTCATTGCCGCCATGTACTTGTGATAGCACTTACAAACCATCTTTGTAAGTTCTGCTTGGCCATGTTTGTTTGTATGCTGCAGCAATATATGTGCTTTTAACTTAAACAACATTACTACATTACTACATTACTACACTATATGAGCATCATATGCATATATGAGCGCACAGCACATCTAACATACCCAGAAGCATTTGGAATCCTAAAGAGTTTTCTGTGTCCATTGATTTTAGCAAAGCGATGATCCAAACCAATGCCAGCTGGAAAGGTAAGTATGAACAGTCCTCTTTTACAGGCGCCCTTCTTTAGAAAACTTTTTTTTTTAATCAGTGACAGAGCACTTTAACTACTTGCTGTCCCAGGCAATTTAAAATTTTTCAAACACGTTAAAATCTAAATCTTGTGCTAGAAAATTACTTAGAACCCCCATATGTGTGGTACAGTTGCTATTTACATATGCATTCGGGACCTACGTGTGCATTTGCATGTATGTGCAAGGAGGGGGCAATTTTTCACTAAGTTTCTTTTTTTTTCTTTTACCTTTATTGTAATAACAAGGGATAGCCCCCAATGTGATAGTTTTGGGCAGTGACAGCTACTTTTTATGGAGACATCAGGGGTCAATTACACTCCCAATGTCTTCCCTGCCCTCCAGAGCAGCTGATTATGCACAGATAGTGCTTGATCAGCTGTTTCCCTGGCTTTACCAGCCAGGGATGAACAGTTCTGAACTTGGAAGTGATAAAATCATCGTCTCGAGGGGCAATATGTACCAAATCTGCTGGGATTGTCCCCAGATTAGGGGGTATTGTAATAGGGTGTTTTTCTTGCTCCGTCGACTATTGGGTAAAGTAGTAAGTCAACAGCCCCAATATGCCCTATTGAATGAAGCTATCCCTGGTAGCCCCTGCAGCGCACAGAGACTGGCTTCTTTTATTTTCCTAGCAACCACATGCACAATTGCTGGAGCCTGGAAGAAGCAATCCGTTTCCTTTACCCTTACCAAACATAAAATCTTGAGAAAAATTGAGAAACTGGTGAGTGTACTGCTTAATAAGGCTAACGTAATACTAAACCATCCGTTTTTTTTCATTTGAAAATAACAGACATGGTATACTCACCTCCTCTGTGCAGTGGTTTTGCACAAAGCAGCCCAGATCCTCCTTGTCTCGGGTCCCTCGCGGGAAACTTCTGTCCCCTCTCCCCTGCCGAGTGCCCCCACAGCAAGCAGCTTGCTATGGGGGCACCAAGCCAAGCTGCACCTTTTGACTTTACAACCACTTTAAACAACTTCAAAAGACATGGCCACCCTGGATTGAGTATATGCATATCCAACTTGAGGAATGAATATGGTCTTCACTCTTTGGCCTCAGGGAACCCTACGTCTACTGTCTCTCTCTCCTTTCTTTTTCACTCTTTTTTCCTTTTTTCTCTCTGGCTCCTTTGGTAAATCCTGAGACCATTTCTCTTGCTTTTTTTATTTTAATCATATGATTTGTATGAAAGTTTCTCTGGAAAAGGCAGAAAAAGCAGTTTGCTTGATTCTCTTATTTGGCACGTTCTAAATATATTGCTGTATGACTCTCATCTCATGAATTTGTAGCCATGTTATCATGCATAATGTTTTCCTTTTCTTTATGTGCCATTATTTACTGTGCTGTCAGATGATCTGTATGCACCTTCTTGGGCCTGTGACTATGCCTTTTGCTAATACTGCCCTACGTTGCTGTATTATTTTCTTTTCATGTTCTGTAAAACCTAATAAACATATTGAATGCTAAAATCATTGTTACTTCCAGGGTCATTCATCACAGAGGAGAGTGGGGAATTAATGTTTTTTCCATTTCTTTTGTGTGAAGGGATCCTGGCTGTTTACCATGATTTCAGGCTCCCCAGAGGAAACGGAGAGTCTGGAATCACCAAGGGTGACAGCGGGGGTGGGTTAGGTGGCCCTTCTCTGTACTGTAAAAGTGATCAGGTAGCTATAGAGACACCCAGATCACTTTCACAAGACAGTGGAACACCATCTGTAAAAAAAAACTCTACCAAGACCATGGCTGCAACTGCAGTCATGATCTTGGTATGACCACTTGAGAGCAGGACATTTTTATATGTACGCCGGTTAATGTATAAAAAATTTTTTTTAGTTTTGGATAGAGTAGGGAATGGACCATTTACTTTCTGTTCCATAGACACAATAGGGAGTAAGTGGGAATCTCTCCAAAATAAAGGAAATCCCGTCTTAGACAGCTGTCACTGGTTTGTTGACAACTCAAAATTTCCCTCAATTTCAATGCCAGAGATATTGACCATAAGGACAAATATGGGGGTGAATCTCTCTAGCAGATACAGTGACAACATTGTAAAGCCAACAGAGGTTCTAACCCCTCATCAAAGCTTTGGCTTTGGATCATTTTTGACTAATGTGATCAACATCATGTTTTTTTTCACTCACAATTGGATATTTAAAATAAACACGGGTTCAATGTTTTTTCTATCATTCACCTTGCAATGTGAACAGCCTCTGCTGCTTTAAAAAAAATAAACAAACCCCAAAGCTCCCATGTTGCAGGTCTGCTGGCTTTATGTTCAGCCTTGGCCCTTCTAGAATGCAATGGGGTTAATTTACTAAAGTAGTGAAGAATTTTTACTTTACATGTTCATTTATCTTAGTAAATAAGGTGAAGTTGTCTAATAGCCCGCCTAATGGCTGCATTCAGTTTATATTTTTCACCTCTGCACTTGCTTGACTCTTAAAATAAAAGGCAACTTTATCTGTGATTTCAGATCAATTAGGAACATTTCTCTCAGCATTAAAATAGCTTTTAGCACCTACAAAACAGACATCAAGCTGAGGTCCCAGCTGTCTTTGATAATTGCTAATATTGTCGGCTAAGGTTCCTCAGCCTTTCGTGTGTTTGAAATCTTACCTATCTTAATATCATCTAAACACCCAACAGATAATATTATACTAGAACAACATTTTTTCAAATATTAGTGCTGTACGTAAGTAGAGAATTTACTATTTTGATGTTATTCAATGAAGAGATCTTTTTCTTAAAGTATAACTAAAGGCAAAACTTTTTTTACTTTTTGACAGAGTGTTGAAGAATTAGTACATGTATTTATTTATTTTTCTTGCTAGCGGTTTTGCAGTAGCACGTTGGAGCAGAAGCTGCGGTCACATCTCACACTGATTATTGCTGATTTATTAATGAATGTATTTATTTACTTGTTTTGAGTATGTATCACATATAGCACGGCAGCCTTGATCTCAATTTCCATTTTTTTTTTTTTTTTTTGCTGTCTGTGCCCTCATTAGGTATTTTCACCCTCTTCTTTTGTATTATTTACCATTATCACCAAAAGTGAAAGTTAAAGAAAATCCAGAATTTTGGGCTGTCCCCAGAATAGGAATAGTAGGGAAATCTTTCAATAGGGACACTAGTTCTGCTGACCCTGGTGACAACAAGGGATTCCTTTGCTTAGGAGGGATTTCTTTTGAGTTCCTGTTTTGGCTATGGGGCAGGAACTTAAACAAAATCTCCCTAATGTGACATAGATGGCAGAAAAAACTGACAGGGTAATAACCTTCACTTACTTTATCAAAAAGTCGTTATTTCTATTTTAAGACTTGGTTCACTCTATTGTGAATTGGATGCGGGTTTCTCCACATCCAATTCGCATAGCAGGAGATTTCAGGTCCGAATTCAACAAAAAATTTGGGCTGAAATCGAATGGAAACAGTGAATGGAGACACACCGGACTCCTGCTGTGAGCCACTGCGTTCTCCAGTGTGAACCCAGCCTTAAGCAGAGCTGTAGGCTGCTATAAAATACACAAATGTCTGCAGATCTGTAATCTCTAATGCATCATTAAATGTATTTTTAATGCAAACAGACCAATTACATAAATTTTACCTGGTATCAGTGTCTTGCAGTCCTCTGTATGGCATAGCAGAGTGGGAGAGAAAAAAGTGTCACAAGGAGGCAATTAGTTAGTTCATTTACCATTCTGCCCCCCCCCCCCCCCACCATCACCTTGTAGGGAGTAATATGAATGAAAAAAGCACTCTGTATAAATGGCCAGGGAATTCTGGAGATTGTAGACTCTTATATCTAATCCAAATCCTTTCCAAACTAACTTGGAGCTTGCCTGAAAGTATGATAAAGTATGTCAATGAAAGAAAATTAGAAAATGAATTTATCTACTTGTGATTACTAGATGCCCAGTCCCTGGCTGTGATGGGCAAGGTCATGTGACGGGGAAGTATGCATCACATCGCAGTGCATCTGGATGTCCACTGGCTGCCAAGAGGCAAAAAGATGGCTATATGAATGGCTCACAGTTCTCTTGGAAATCTGGAAAAACTGAAGGAATGTCCTGTCCCACTCCTGGATGTGATGGTTCCGGACACATTAGTGGGAGTTTTCTTACACATCGGAGGTAAGTTGCTTGTTTCTTGGAAACCAGCTGTAGAGTTCAACAGCCTCATGTGTTGACATCAGATTTGTTATTGGCAAAATGCTCAGAAATTATTGAGTGCTCCTATATATGCATTTGCTAAAAAGGAGGATCTATAAGAATTGTTAGATGTTAGATATCTAATTCGAAATATAAATATCATACAATCTGCCTTTATCCAGATTGGTTCCCTACATGAGAATTGATCTCTCCAGTCCCCAAATATCAGCTACCAAATATTATCAACATTAAAATATGATGTAATTGTTATGGTGGAATTAAAAAATAAGGTACTGCATTTGTATAAAAAAATCTTACAGAATGTTTCCTCATCCAAGCAAAATAGTTTTTTCCTAAATACTGATTTAAACCTTCAAATTCTTCACCTTGAACCTACAAGAAAATGTAAGGATCAAATATATGAGGGGTCTTCAAAAAGTTTCCACACTTTTTTATATTTAATAGAGTTAAAAAAAGTGTGGAAACTTTGAAGAACCCTCGTATATTAACAATTTAACACAGAAATGATATCTTTACAAAATATGAAATACATCTAATAAAATAAATATTTTTAATTACATTTTTTTAAAAATATTAAGATCTTGTAAATTTTATTTTAGTTTATCGGGATGTCCAAGAGCCACATCAGCAATGAAGAAGGCCAGATTATCAGGGGAAGAAATGATGACTATAAAGCAAAGAGCAACCAATGGTATTGTTTATTGTTAAGATAATGTCATAAAGCTAGTGTCTCATAATAAATGTATTCTCCGCTGTATTAAAAGAGATGTATGGGATTTTTTTTTTTTTTTCACAATCATACTTACCTAAGTGGATGCAGGATTGGTCCCCCACTGGCTCTAATACTGAGAACCAAGCGATCTAACACCGCCGATCGCTCTGTTCTCAGGGCTCAGTGAGCAGAGAGCTGGTTACTGTCACTGGAGTGCTGGGCTGTGGAGGGGGTGGGAGCGGCCGACTCAGACTTTCTGGGTATTGTGGGCTAGTGGGAGAATTTGTTTTTTTTTTTTTTTTTTCAATGCACAATGTATTTTCCTGTCTGATGTTTTAACAAAGCAAATGTGTTATTTTTACTTGCTTTTTTATAGTCAAATGATTTTTTCCAAGCAACTACTGAATGATACTGAAGTTTTAAAGAGAGAACAGCTGTATTAAAGAGAGAACAGAGCTCTTTTTAGCAAGGAATATGAAATAGCTTATAGGCATTAGGTAGTAATAAGTATAAAAGTAAACAACAATACAATATATTCACCTCTGCACTCAGACATCATGTACTTTTATGACAGCATTTTTTATTCTTATTGCCATTGGTTTTGTCTTGTACCATACTGATTTAATCCTCCAAATTATTCACCATGAATCTACAAGAAAATGTAAGGATCACATATACGAGGCTTCTTCAAAAAGTTTCCACACTTTTTTATATTTAATAGAGTTAAAAAAAGTGTTGGAAAATACACTAGTCCATCTAGTTCAAACAATAAAAAAAAAAACACAAACACACAAATAGAAAACCTCCATAAACACAGTTCTATACCCACAGCTGATCCAGAGGAAAGCAAACCCCCCCCCAACAAAACCACAATCCAATTTGCTCCAGTGGGGTGGAAATCTTTTCTGATCCTTGATGAGACAATCGGATATATTTTGTGCATTTAAGGATGTATCCAGCTCTTTTTTGAAACAATCTACTAAGCTGGCCAGAACTAGTTCTTGGGGAAGCCTATTCCACATTTTCATATCTCTTATGCCTCGTACACACGGTTGGATTTTCCGAGGGAAAATGTTCCATGGGAGCTTGTTTTCAGAAATTCCGACCGTGTGTAGGCTCCATTGGACATTTTCTATCAGAATTACGTCACACAAATTTTGAGATCTGGATCTCAAATTTTCCGACAACAAAATCTGTTGTCGTAAATTCCGATCGTGTGTACACAATTCCGACGCACAAAGTTCAACGCATGCTCGGAATCAAGCAGAAGAGCCAACTGGCTATTGAACTTCATTTTTCTCAGCTCGTCATACGCGTTGTACGTCACCGCGTTCTTGACGTTCGGAATTCCCGACAAGACTTGTGTGACCGTGTGTATGCAAGACAAGTTTGAGCCAACATCCGTTGGAAAAAATTAGGGTTGTCCCGATACCGATACTAGTATTGGTATCGGCACCGATACCGAGCATTTGCCCAAGTACTTGTACTCGGGCAAATGCTCCCGATGCTTCCGCCGATACCTGGACTGTCAGCTGTGATCGGCGTGTGGGGGAGTTACAAGCTTCTCCCCCAGCGGCTTTCACCAGCTTTAGTGACATACAGCAGTGATCGCTCACCGCTGTATGTCACTGAATCCTCCTCCATGCCCCCTCCGTTCCTCTGTGCCTCTCCGCTGTCCCCTGCATTCTTCTCTCCTTATCTGTCCCCCTCCGTACTCCCTCTTTGTTCTTCTCTCCTTATCTGTCCCCTCCGTTCTCCCTCTCCGTTCTTCCGTCCTCCTCCTCCTTCCTTTGTGTATGGAGAGAGTCAGCTGACTCTGTCCATTCACATAACTGAAACATTGTAATCTCCTGTGATTACTATGTGTCAGTTTATGAATGGAGAGAAGCCGCTGTCTTCTCTCCATTCATTCTCAGTGCAGCTGACGCTGCAGAGAAAGGGACTGGGGAATCTCTATCCTCTCTCTCTTTCTCTGTCTCAAGGGGGAGATACCAGAGGTCTGTTAAGACCCCTGATATCTCACCAAAGCCCTCCAAAAGGGCTGATTAAAAAAAAAAAAACAAAAAAAAAAAAAGAATAAAAAAATATTATTGTAAAAAATAAAAATTGCAAAAAAAAAACAAAAAAAACACACACACATACAACGTTCACCCCCCCCCCCCCCCAAAAAAAAATAGCAAAAAAAAAAACTGTCACGTGACATTAAAAAAAAAAGTATCGGTAATCGGTATCAGCGAGTACTTGAAAAAAAGTATCGGTACTTGTACTCGGTCCTAAAAAAGTGGTATTGGGACAACCCTAGAAAAAATCCATGGATTTTGTTGTCAGAATGTCTGATCGTGTGCACGGGGCATTACTGTAAATAAGCCTTTCCTTATGTGAAGGTTAAAGCTCTTTTCGTCCAGATGTAAAGAAATGCAAATAGTGCTCCCTTGTCCCCTGTAATGACCTGAAAGTGAGTAGCTCTACATCATGTTCACTATATGCTATCTGTGTCCCTGTTATTGATTTTCCCTCACTTCTATTGTTATTGTAGAAAGAAGTGAGGGGAAACCTCTTTAACAGAAACACAGATAACCGTTAAAGTCCAACAGGGGTTACGACTTTTCTTCCCTCTGTCAAAACTTGTTTCAGCCAGTTACATAAAATCACAAAAAGGCATCAATAGTTGTTTTACTTTCAATTAACCCCAAAACGTGAATAGAATGGTTAAATAATGGGATCATCACATGTATGGCCAGCATTTATTTATTTATTTATTTTATTTTAGGTAATTATATAGCGCTGTCAATTTACGCAGCACTTTATGTATACATTGTACATTCACATTAGTCCCTACCCTCAAGGAGCTTACAACCTGAGGTCCCTAACACACATCTGATTAACCTAACAGCAAGTCATTTGCTTCTTCTTTTTTCGACACTGTTATTAGTCCTCCCAGATTCACTAAGTAAATCAACTAAATTGTGTAGTTATCTATAGAGACATTAACAAATCTACTATTAGAAACTTCTTTCTCTATAAATGCTAACATTTTTTTATTCAGTCCTAACAGTAATTTTCATAGTTATGGCAATAGGGAAAAATGTTCTAAGTCTATTAGACTCTTTTCTTTTACTATCCTCCAGGTATAGAAAATGATGAAGAGATCAAACAATTGGATGAAGAAATAAAAGAACTAAATGAATCCAACTCCCAGATGGAATCTGATATGATTAAGCTGAGAACTCAGGTAACAGTTTTCTATAAACAGTATTGCAAATGTCTTATTTAGCTAATTTTAAATATATTATTACAACTAGATCTGCCAAGAAAGCATACAGCTCTGCTATGTATGAATTTCCTTTATGAGATGCCACTAACTTATTAATCTTAAAAAAAAAAAAAAAAAAGACTAAAATAAGACAGTAAAGCTTTTATTCTCATACTCACCCATACTTCATGCATGCAAAGTTCATTTTCTTGAAGTGAAGTTCACCTTTGCTGCCAAGGGTCGAAGTTCACTTGTGGTTAACGTAACATGGGTAGGCCAGGTGATAAGCACAATAGCATACGCCATGTAAACATTGTGATGCTAAAACTCGATTATCATTTGTCATTTAACATTTTTTTTTCTTAAAGCCTGCACTGTTTCTTTGTGACGTGCATGTGCATGAAATGTCCGGATTACATCTCTATGTGACATATACGTGAGTGCATCTGTACTTTTGTAAATACCGTTTTCTGTGGCCACATGTTCATGCTGGCTGCATGGTATTCATCAACCGAAACATCAAAGGTAGACAAAGACAGATTGGGGGAAAAATACAATTACATGGAGGGTAAGGGTGAGGATGAGAACCTTCTTAATGTTAAGTGTTGCATTCAAGTGTGTGGCACTGATTAACAAAAAAAAGTTATTTAATTTGAACTCACAACAACTGCAATTTGGCACAAGAAAAAACTGAGTTCAGTTAAATAAAAATATATATATATAATAATATTGTCTATAGACTTTGGATTATTGACGATAAATGTAGAATGACAGTTTTGCTTGTGTAATAAAATTTAGTGATTATGATTTAATCATATAAAGAGGTGGAACTTAACTGCACACATGATGAATTAGAAAAAAAAAAGTCTATCTCTCTCAAACATTACACAACCCTTACCTAAAAAAAGCTGGGTTTTATCTTTTAGTGAATCTGTTAGCCTAGTCTGATGGCTAGTCTAACATATATATATATATATTTATTTATTTCCATGTAAACATTTCTATTTGGTTTCCAAGATTGATCCCTATTGGACGTTCACATACAGTTCCACCTCTTTTGCTTCATTCTCTGCCCCCTTTTCAGCTTCTGCTCCCTCCCACTAGGTACTGGACGAGCGTCCTGTTGCTTGCCAAGATCCCTGTGTTGATGAATACCAATTTCATGTAAGTTACACGGGAGGGGAGGTTTTGTGGTTTTTCCATGTAACTTACACGAAATTCAGCCTTTGAAGAATAAAAATTGTCCATACGTAGAATTTTTTTTTTTTTTTATCTATTAGCAGAACACAGCTTACATTATAAAGAGAGCTATAAAACATCACTTTGCAGAGTAGATTTTAGGTTTTAAAACTGTTTTAGGTGTACATAAAGGTAGGAAGGGCACTACAGCCTACCAGTGGGTAACAATCACAGCACAGTATTTTTCGACTGAGGTGTACAACAATATATTAATTATAGCTATATTTCTTGGAATATACAACAGCATCGATATAATAAAATTAAGGTGCTGATTATTGGGAAGATGCTGATAATCATTCACCTTGAATTACTAAAGGAGGGTCATTTCTATGTATGGCAAAAAATAAAATACATTAATTTAGCTCAGTAATTGAGAGCTAAGTTGTGCTGATTTCAATCATGAACTTGTGCAAGAAATTTTTATTTACTTATTATTATTGATATTTATTTTCAATTTCTTGCACAATTGGGTATTCTTCGCATTGTGAATTTTCACTTTGACCCCTAATACTAAGATAATGAAAATTCACTTTGCAAAGTGAAATAAAGTGAATATGCTCTATTCCTTTAGTAAATCAACCCTTTTGTGTGTATAGAGCACATGTCTTTAGGAGATAATAGACACATTGCAGACTTGATTGATAGCTGATCACATATATGTGGGGAGTTTCTGTACGTCCACATCCACTGTTATACTAACACTCAGGTGTGTGGCTCTGTACACCTCAGTTTGACAGGTTTGTCCAATTGCATGTATGGACAAATGTGTTAAAAACCCCATCTACCTAATAACATTGGGCTTAATTAATGGATTAGGCAGAAAGTAATATGCATAGAGCAGTGCCTTTAATCAGTCAATAGAACTCATCATTTTCAAATCTTATAATATTAAACAAAGCTCTGATTGGCTGTTCTTTGCATAGTTTTACTAAACAGGTACATCTGCACACATTTGGGGCATGTTTATAACTAAACTCAGTAGATAAAATTGCAGCAGGTTACTTAGCCCAGATAAACTCTATATTACAAAAATTTGACGACATGAAGATACAATATACAACATCCAGATTCAGAAAGATTAAAGCTATTCTAGGCTCCTTTAATAGTGAAGGCAGACATTTTTGTACTCTAAGCATTATTAAGCTAATTTAGCTATTTGTGATTAAAAACCACATGACTCCTGCTTCACCCATAGACATGGCTACCTCTTCAGCCTATTACACCAACTGATAAGTTAAAGTATAACTAAAGGAAAAACTTTATTTTAGTTTTGGATAGAGAGGAGAAGGATTAGAACAACTGTCTGTGCCCCCGTTAGAGAGATTCCCCCTATTTGTCCTGTTTACCATTATCATTGAAAGTGAAAGCAAAAGAAAATCTCAAATTTTGGGTTGTCCCAAAAAAAAGCAATAGAAGGGAAATCTTCCAATGGGGGCATTAGTTCTGGTGACCTGGGAGTCCCCATGAAATTTCCTTAATTTGGTGGGATTTCCTCTCACTTCCTGTTTGGCTATGGGACTAGAAGTAAAGGGAAATCTCCCTATGGCACAAAAATAACATTACAGAGGTTGAAACTCCAAAATGAAAAACAAAGTCGTGCCTATAGTTCTACTTTAAAGCACAAGTATGATAGAGTATGGTTGATATAAATATACATTAGTAACAAAGGAAAAACATACCATGGGACCAATGTTTCAATGTGCTAGGATACCCAACAGGAGGCCAAATGCAGTCATAAAGACACATGGCACATTTATGCAGCACTCACATAAAATCAACAAGTGTTTTGATAAAACGTATTTTCTTCATTTTCATTTAGGCCCAATTTGGTTTGTACTAGTTTAGACAGCCTAAGTCAAATTTCTCAGGACAATCTAATACAAGTTATTTTTATTGTGCTTGAAAAAAACCCATAAAAAATGAAAAAGTTTGCATTTTTAAAATGAAAGCGTGATATTTGCCAGAACATATACGGTAATCTTACAGAGCTCAGCTTTATGGCCAGCAGAAAGGGGAAAAAATAACTTGAAACTAGAAAAATGACAGGTGCAATTTGATAGGCTGCTGTGAACAATGCCTCCATTTTCTTTGCTCCAACATTTCTAATAACAAGTGAGTCAGGCTGTCTGTGAATGAACCCCAAGCATGCTTTTGCAATATATTTTAGTCACCCTAGATGTTGAAGCCAGTACGTTTAATACTTTTATAACAGAATATAAGAAGGTAAAAATGAAACGCCATGAACTAGCTTGGAAGTTTTAAAATATAAACTGAAGTCAGATGAAGAATGTCAATATAGATAGAAGTTATTTAAATTTTTAAAAATCCTTCCACATGATTGTAGCTAAATATTTAATATTTAAATGATAATGCAGATAGTAATATTGCACCATAGCACACATTTTTTCTAATCATAGAATGAACTCCATTAGGTAGACTTCACACTATTAGCTGTCTTGGTAAAGTTACACCTGATGCTAATGGTTTGTAATGGTCTCTGTTGTGTTTTGTGGCTGGCTGTGCTTTTTAGATTACAACAATGGAGAGCAACCTGAAGACAATAGAAGAAGAGAATAAAGTCATTGAGCAGCAAAATGAGTCTCTTCTTCATGAACTGGCCAATCTTAGTCAGTCTCTTATTCACAGTCTAGCTAACATCCAGCTGCCCCATATGGTAAGTGAATTATCATATATGTGTATACTTACATTAGTAATTCTCTCCTGGTATTCCAGATACCCCTCTAGAATTTTATTTACTCAGCATTGTGACTGCCTTGAGACATCTCTTTTAACAGCTTATGTGACCTCAATTAAAGAAGCAAATAATGCTATTTTAAAAATATTCTATTTGTGATTGCTTATTGTACGTAAATGACCCCCACAGCAGAACTATATATTATCAGCTATGACTCCATAGAAGGTAGTGGTTGTGAAGGAAGTTGAAGGTGTAGCTAATTGATGACCGTCTTTAACAATTTTTTCAGCAATCACACAACCAAGCTTGTGCTGCTTAAACCCTAAAATGAGGGGATCAGTGTATTTGGTCAAAAAAACTTTGTAAGCAGTGTTTTGGCAACAAAGAGTGCAAGTGTTTGACAGTTAATTTGAGAAGTTTAATCTTTTTAAGGTTTTAATGTGTCATGGTGATGGTAGTGAGATTCCATGGCACAGTACTGGAAAAGGGGAGTTTGGCAGACCCATTATGGACCTGTAAGAGGCAACTTGAGACTCCATTCAGGTTTTATGTTAAAGAGGGCCATATTTAGAGAGCTTTGAGTTTGTGGGAGCTCATACTGCCATATATGACAGCCTATGCACCTTTATTAACCTCCACCTATTCTTAATATCACATATTTTGCTCTAAGACATGCAATCAAGACATCTAAGCTTTCAAACGTTTGTGTTCATTTCTATTAAGCTGCATTCACCCACCTTCTACCTTTAGGATGAGTAGTTTGTCAGTTCATTTTATTTTATTATTTATTACAGTACTTTTATTTTGCATACTGTGCTCTAAAAGTAGCACAAACCTAACTAATCTGCTAACAATCCTGTGGAAAGTTCAGATGAGTCCGTAGTACATCAGTCAGTCTGTGAATTCTGCAGTAATACAGATCAAGTCGAAATGTCCTGGGAAATAGAATTCATCTCTCACAGTTGGCTAGAATTACACATTATTCACGTCTGCCTTTAAAGTGAAACCTCTAAGGATAGAAATGTTGGAGTTGCCATTGTCAACTTATTTCTAAAAGGTGGAAGCTTTATGATCATCATCTCTATGATGACTATATTGCCTAATTAGTCACTGACTTGAAAGAAGCATTCAGGACAGGAATTTGGATTACACCAACTGCATACTTGTTCTAGGGCAGGTTTTCTATGAAGGGTCAGTCCACCCAAAAGTAATATTGAGTGGTAGGTTTGCCCCTGGTTGATTGTATCCTCATTACAGGTTTCCTTTAACAGACCAATATAGAGTTAGTGGTGCATGTGCCATGTATAGAACGTGCTGCTAGACTGAATGTAACTTGGACAGGTCAGTATAATGAAAAGGAGTGGACATAAAAAGTTGGGTTTGAGCTTTTGAAACTCAAAGCATACGCTCAAGAATCTGTATATCAGTTTCTTATAATCTTTTGAACATTCACATTTTTCAGGAATACTATTATAACTTATGTAAACTCACTTGTATTTTATATGTAGTGTCCCTTCAGATACTCCCCATGAACTACATCTGTGGTCTGCTACTCTTCTCTCTCCTCATTTGCTCATCCCATGCACATCTACAGGAATTCTCTAGGGCCGAACCACTTCTTTGGAATTCATGATCATGCTTGTTTGCTGCATCCATCATTGTTGCTGCACTTATAAATCAATCTGTAATGTCTCCTTTCTTCAGAGACTCATCCAACCCTTAGTGCTGTTAATGTGAAGCTACCTGGTTCACCTTCCCTTCACCTAAACCCTAATTTACTCCTCACTGGCACTTAGGATCTGGAAGTGTATGGAAGTTTTGATTTCTCAAAAACATGCATTTCATGTTCAATGTCTTGTTCAGATTGTGAGCTCTTGAGAGCAGAGTCACCTCATCATCTCAGTCTATCTGTAATTGTCTGTAAAATATTGTATATTATTTTTGTGAATGTCAGAAGTGTGATATGATAATAAAAATACAGCAATGAAGTGGAAAAGTATAATTCTTGACATTTTAGTTTTAAAGCTTTCCTTTTGTAAATGTAATACACAACCTACAACTACAAATGGCTCAGTTACTGTACTGTCCCCATACAAAGTCTACTATTGCAAATAAACAAAACTCACAAGCTGCCAAAATGCATAAATGTGCCATCTCTCAAACTACAAGCAACTAAAACCCCAATAATAAATATAAATCAATAATATTGGTGGACAGTTACCAACCAGGTCAACCTCCTGTCCCCCCCCCCCCCCAACTGCAAGTGTAAACTATACTTTAGTATATCAACCTGTCTAACTGTGATAGTCATCACAGACAGATAGAAACAGAATTAGACACATCTTGTGATAGATTGACATAAATCCTATATAAAAACTGGACAAAGTAGTTTTTCACCAAAATGGAGAATTTGCGTAGAGCAACTTACGGTCAAATCTCACCTTCTGTTCTCTTGAATAAGGATACAGGATATCTCATATGGATAATTATTTTCGCTTCCATTTTTATAAATAAATAGGGCAATCTGAGTTTTGTAATTCAGGCCGTATAAATTGCACATTCGGACATCAAGGACTCTCCTCTAGCTCATACAAATCATAAAATAATGTAATTATTTGCATTGTCATATGGGTGACATGGTAGTTTGCAATCTCAGCTCAGTTTACATACTAAAGGTATTATGTCAACCATGAGCAACATATTGGAAATGGCATTGTTAAAATGTGCTATGTCATAAAAACCTTCCAAGGGATTAATTAAATTCTCACTAAATCAAATCAGAAGATTTAGGTTGGCTTGTCCTGGAATACAATGACACTCAGCATTATTAATGAATCCCAAACTAACTTAGTGAACAGATAAATGTTATGTTCACTGTGCTAACTTACAGCTTAAAGGCTAACTCCAACTATCCTTTTTTGTTTTGTAGTGTGGTAAAATGTGTCTTCTGGCAAGTTATTCTTTCACTTTATCCCCGCTGACATTTTTCCTTACTTTCTGTCCCTGTGATCACACAGGAAAAAAGAAAAATCTCCCAACTGAAAGTTTTAACCCTTTCTCAGTCTACTAAAAAGTGTGTTTACTGTCTTATTTTCCTTCCTTGGAGAAGATATTTTCTCATGTATATGCAGACCAAGCTTTCCAGAAAATGTGACAGAGACAGGGGTTGGGACCAATCAAAAAGTTCCAGGGATGTTTAAACAGTTGCAGTATTTTTTTTTTAATTATTATTTTAAAAGAATACTAAAACGGAGTGAAGTAAATGTCACTCGTGCAAGTACCCTTGGAGAAATTATGATTTCTGCCAACCCTGGTCACTTTTACTAAACAGCTTGGTCAGTAATAAAAAAAATGTCTGCATAATGAATAGATTTATTACCTTTATTAATTCCATCATTATTAGAATGACATTTTTTATGATAGTAGTACTGCCAATTCTCAAACATCAGATCTCAGCTGGAGATTCCCAGGCAATCAGCATCGCAGTTTGAATTAAAATCTTCACATTTACCAAGGATCACATGACCAGTGGCCTTAAGGCACTCTACAACATTTGTCACATATAGCACATACACTAAGGTTTAATCCCTGAAAAAGTCACGCAAAGTGGGGAAATATGTAGGAATGGGAATGTGAGTTTTGGAGCACTAACGCATTTGAATTCAAATTCAAATTTCCCTGTCAGTCAGTTATTAGAGAGTTAGCAAAAACAAAGATAGAGAAGAACATATTGAAAAGAATTGGAGAAATATCAGTCAAGGGAAAGTACAGCAGAGAGTGATGTGTCAAGTATATACATTTCCGGAATGGTTGGTGGATGCTAGATTAGATAAGGCACCGAAGGAGAACAACTTGTATTGTATATACATATTAATTAAAGTCTGATGGAGCAATGTGTCCAGTTGGGCAGGATGCATGGGATTGGTGAAATGCATCATACACCAACCAAATCTATGAAACTGCAGTGTACTATTATTGGCTTTGGAGGAGGCATGGAGCACCAGTTTCTAGAGAACAGGTATGTATTTAAAGAGGAACTCCGGCCAACGTCCTGATTTTTTTTTTTTCCCCCCGCTTACCTGATGGAGGTATCTGCACTTATCAGATACTCACACATCCTGTGGATCCAGCATTGTCCCGCTGAAATCATCTCATGCCCAGCCACAGCTCCGTCCCGTGCCGCCATGCTCTATCTGATGTCATCGAGAGGCTCACCAGCTCTTCCAGGTTCAGCGGGCGGGCCTCTTGATGATGCACCAATAGGCCCGCCCCCTCCTCCTGTTCTACAATTAAAGTCTATGCCTCCTGGGATATGTTATGTACATATCCTGGGAGGCACAGCGAGCAGTGTGCGTGTCATGCATGGGGGCGGAGCGGGCTCTCAGTAGAAAAAATATACGTAAACAAAAGAAAAATTGCCCTATTTCACTAGAGGAAGGGAAGAGGGGTGGAGAGGCGGGATCCTTCTCAGGAGGGTGAAGGTCCACTTTAACTACCTGTGTAAACGCTATGAATTCAAGGGGCAAAGTAGTCAGGATGGTAGGTTGTGAATTTATTATAGGTGTGCATTACAACACTGGAGCTATTTTAGTATAACTTGGCAAATCATACAAATTTATAGCTTAACTTTATTCCTGTCTCCTACCTTTCAGGTTATATTCCCTGTTTAATGGCAATTAAAGGATCTGCATGCTTATGAGTGGTTACGTTAAAGAAAGTATCCTCTTTAGAAAAGCATGGAGACATCAGCAATCAGCAAGTGCATCCAAAGGGTTTATGGGGAAAGCACAGAAATGTAGGCTATTTTTATCTCTTCTTCTTGCCTTCAGGTTTTCTTTCTAATGAACTGTACTCCTGCCAACCACAGTTGCTTCTAGGAATTGCTGAATTATGGAAATGGTTGGTTATTTTGTACGTATATGATACAAATGCTCTTGTTCTATAAATCAAACCTGTCAGGTAAATAAATAAATAAATAACATCCTGCACTGCTTGCTACCTACCCATCAGAGCCTTGCCTTATTGTTGCTAGCCCTTACCTGATAGTTCTGGGGAGGGAGAAACAAGTGACGCTCTCCTTGTCCTCCCATAACTGCTCAGAGCCCAAGTAGCCAATGGCCATGTTCAAGCTCTGCTACATAGGGAGAAGGGAAAGTTACTAGCAATGTGAAATCTGATAGTAACAGGTTTAATTGTTGTTTGCCACCATTTTTGGAGACAGCAGCAAGGAATAGGGCACCAAGCAGCAGCAATAATGGTATGATCGGGCAGCAGATGTTGTCTAGCACACAGTGGAAAATGATTTTATGTTATTTTATTTGGCAGGAAAACACTTTTGTGTCTGCCCCTACCCTCTGTTTTTTGAACACTGCACTACAGAAATTAGAAAATACTATGAGAGAAATTTATTAAAAAAAGACTTCCCTGAACCTCAGGCTTACCGGCAGGATCAAATTTTAAATAAAAAAGTAGCAATTATATAACCTGTCTGCCAACTCACAAGATACACTATATCACCAAAAGTATTGGGACGCCTGCCTTTACACGCACATGAACTTTAATGCTATCCCAGTCTTATAGGGCGTACACATGGTCGGACTTTGTTCGGACAATCCGACAACAAAATCCTAGGATTTTTTTCCGACGGATGTTGGCTCAAACTTGTTTTGTCTACACACGGTCGCACAAAGTTGTCGGAAAATCCAATCGTTCTAAACGCGGTGACGTAAAACACGTACGTCGGGACTATAAACGGGGCAGTGGCCAATAGCTTTCATCTCTTTATTTATTCTGAGCATGTGTGGCACTTTGTCCGTCGGATTTGTGTACACACGATCGGAATTTCCTACAACGGATTTTGTTGTCGGAAAATTTTATCTCCTGCTCTCCAACTTTGTGTGTCGGAAAATCCGATGGAAAATGTCCGATGGAGCCCACACACGGTCGGAATTTCTGACAACACGCTCCGATCGGACATTTTCCATCGGAAAATCCGACCGTGTGTACGGGGCATTAGTCTGTAGGGTTCAATATTGAGTTGGTCCATCCTTTGCAGCTATGGCAGCTTCAACTCTTCTGGGGCTGTCCGCAAGGATTAGGAGTGTGTCTATGGGATAGCAGTGTGTCTATGGGAATGTTTGACCATTCTTCCAGAAGCGAATTTGTGAGGTCAGGCACCAATGTTGAACGAGAAGGCCTGGCTCGTAGTCTCAGCTCTAATTCATCCCAAAGGTGTTCTATTGGGTTGAGGTCAAGACTGTGTGCAGGCCAGTCAAGTTCCTCTGACCCAAACTCGCTCATCCATGTCTTTATGGGCCTTGCTTTGATTCAAATCATTTGGTGGAGGGGGGATTATGGTGTGGGGCTGTTTTTCAGGGGTTGGGCTTGGCCCTTTGGTTCCAGTGAAGGGAACTCTTAAGGGGTCAGCATTCCAAGACATGTTGGACAATTTCTTGCTCCCAACTTTGTGGGAACAGTTTGGAGATGGTCCCTTCCTGTTCCAACATGACTGCACACCAGTACACAAAGCAAGGTCCATAAAGACATGGATGAGCGAGTCTAGGGGTGGAGGAACTTGACTGGCCTGCACGGAGTCCTAACCTCAACCTGATAAAACACCTTTGGGATGAATTAGAGTTAAGACTGTAAGCCGGGCCTTCTCGTCCACAACAGTGCCTCACCTCACAAATGCGCTTCTGGAAGAATGGTCAAACAATCCCATAGACACACTCTTAAACCTTGTGAACAGCCTTCCCAGAAGAGTTGAAGATGTTACAGCTGCAAAGGGTGGGCCAACTAAATATTAAACCCTATGGACTAAGACTGGGATGCCATTAAAGTTCATTTGTGTGTAAAGGCAGGCGTAACATTTGTTACTATAGTTAATAGTTAATAGTTAATATAGTGTATTTGTAATCTCTGTAATCATATAACGAACATATTTAACAAAATACCCCATGACAGGTAGGGATCAAAACTAGAGGTTACTCTTGCGAACCAAGTGGCATTGACACAGGAATGTACAAAAATCTATATAAACCTTATTAAATTCCAACCAAAAATATAGAAATTTAGAAAATCCTTTAAAATTAGGACAATTTTTTCTCAAACTATGTTATCAGATGTGCATATTCCAGCAGGCTCACCTAGGCAATCCATGTAAATATGAATCCTATACAGTTGGAGATTCCATAATTACATATTTTTTTCAAATATTTGAAGAGTACTTGTAAAAGGTAATAAGTATTTATTACATAACCATAACATGTATATGCAGCAATGTATAAATCAGAATAAATTGTATAAATTATTTGGGAAGGTGGCTGCACACAGTTGGTTTCTCCATGATGTATCATATGCATGCCCCTTTCTTCTTAGAGTGAACTTCTGTTGGCGATTGAAACAAGGGGGACAAAACAGGCAGCAGGACAAGGAATCTGAAAGAATAAGCTATCAACATATATCATTACTGTATTCTCGGTCTGCTGATAGATGGCTTTGGCCCATTTGTCCGTCATCAGGAGGTGGAGAAATATCGCAGCTGCTCTCATCATTCTATTTATTTTCACCATATCAGAAGTTTGCTCTAAAATAATAAAATGAAGGAAGGTGGTCACAATTCTTTACAACTATTTTTTTAGAAGTCATACAAAAATCATGAACTCAATGAGCAGTTATTGGCTGAGTTTTTTTTTAAATGGTCTTAGCTTTTTTTTTGCTTTTAGCTTTTTGCAATTGCATTCATAAAGAACAATGGAAAAGCCATGAGCAGGGCAGGACTTATGGTGGTGGGGGCCCCTGGGCTTGAGTCACTTTCGGGCCCTACCTTCTATATCTATCTGGCACTGATGACAGATGGCACTGATACGTGGCACTGATGACACGTGACACTAACAGGTGGCATTGGGGACAGGTGGCACTGATGACAGATGGCACTGATACATGGCACTGATGACAGATGGCACTAATACTTGGCACTGATCACAGATGGCACTAATACGTGGCACTGATGACAGATGGCACTAATACCTGGCACTGATGACAGATGGCACTAATACGTGGCACTGATGACAGATAGCACTAATACGTGGCACTGATGACACGTGACACTGATGACAGATGACACTTATACGTGGCACTGATGACACATGACACTGATGACAGATGACACTAATACATGGCACTGATGACAGATGGCACTAATACGTGGCACTGATGACAGATGGTACTAATACGTGGCACTGATGACAGATGCACTAATACGTGGCACTGATGACACGTGACACTGACAGGTGGCACTGGGGACAGGTGGCACTGGGGACAGGTGGCACTGCTGACAGATGGCACTGATGACACGTGACACTGACAGGTGGTACTGGGGACAGGTGGCACTGCTGACAGATGGCACTGATGACACATGACACTGACAGGTGGCACTGGGGACATTTGGCACTGATAGTTGGCACTGGGGAGTCGGGACAGATGGCACTATGTTGTGTAGTGTTGTGTAACTTTAACTAATGTGAGTGTTCACTCACCGCTGCAGCAGGAAGCTCTCCCTCCTCACACGCTGTATCTTTTATGAGGAGGGAAAGCCGGCGATGAGAGATGATCTCATATGAGATCACCTCTCATTGGACGAGTGCTAAATGGCCGCTGTGATTGGCCATTTAGCAAAATCTGTGATTGGCTGTGTCCAAGGGACACGGCCAACACAGAACTTCCCCGATGCGCGCCCGCGGCGGCGCGCAGAGGGGAAGTATACAGGAGGACGTCCAGGGATGCCCTCCTGGCAATTGGCGCCCGCGCTATAGCGCGAGCGCTGCGGGGCCCCCTACTGGGCGGGGCCCATGGGCTTGAGCCCACTCAAGCCCTATAGTAAGTCCGGCCCTGGCCGCGAGTGCTGCAGATTTCTCTTTAAACAGTGAAAATATACTTTGCATAGTGAACAATCTTTATTCCTTCAGTAAATCAACTCATAGGAGTCATAGAAGAAGGAAAAGAAATATATCTTGTTTGCTATTTTTTATTCCAGATAATGATAGGATTATTTTTTACCTGGAGGTAAATAGCACAAATGTAAGGCAAGACCATGTGTTACTGTGTAAACTGAGGCATTTGGGTTGATTTACTAAAACCGGAGAGTGCAAAATCTAGTGCAGCTGTGCGTAGTAGCCAATCAGCTTCTAACCTCAGCTTGTTCAATTAAGCTTTGACAATAAACCTGGAAGATGTTTGGTTTCTATGCAGAGCCGCACCAGATTTTGCTCTCTCAAGTTTTAGTAAATCAGCCCCATTGCGGCAAGCTCCTTTTACATTTTTACTACCATTGCTAAATGATCAACAGTGAAAAGCTTTAGGTTATTATTATATTACTAGACAGGATTTATATAGTGCCACAGGCATATGGGTTTCCATATCATTTAATAAAATCTTTGCCACTTGAGTCATTGAGTCATTAGCTTAAAACAGATCTTCACCCTCAAAGCAGTCTTCACCCCTATCCAACCCTTCTCCCTCCTTTTCTGAAATAGCACTGTTTTTCATTTATTTACATTTTCTACTTTTTTTAAGTGTTCGGGCCACCCCTAGGTGCACATTGTTCATTTAGGCGAATTACATACACAGTGCTCCCTTTGCCTCCTGGGATATGTATGTCTCATATCTCAGGAGGCATTGTCCTTCATTCAGTAAAGGAAGAGAGTGAAACGCCTAGCAGTGTGTCTGGTAGGCTCGCCAGCTGAACCTGGAAAATCCGGCACCTATGGATGACGTCACAGAAAACATGGAGGTGTGTGACAGTGATGGCAAAATAGAAACAGATCTCAGTGGGACAATGCTGGATTTGCTTGGTGGGTGAGTATCTGAATTGTGCAGAAGACAACATCTGGTAAGCAGGGTTAAGATCCACTGAAGATCTTTAATCAACACTGCTACCCATAGGGTGAAGTTAATATTACACCACAACCAACCTTACTCCAAACACTGACGGACCTAAACACCATCTGTCAGTGTTTGTAGTATAGGTTACGGATTCCACTTCTGAAAAATCTGGTTATGGAAAGACTCATGTTTTGATTGATCAAAGCATATCAGTCACAAGACCTGTCAAAGTCACAAGACTGTATCTCCTCCAATCTTAGAGTTCTTCTTGCTGTTTTAAGAAGATAAAACTCCATGAAGTACCACAGGCACAGTACCATGTCCTACATTTTATGAAGGAGCTAAAAATACAAGCAACAATATAAAGTAACACTGTGCAATGTAACAGAGAGTGGATAGTGATATCTGATCTCCTTTATATTTTAGCCCCTCAGGGTCCTATTTCTTTTTGCTCACAATGGGCCCCTGAGCACCGGCAAGGACTTCTTTGGCTATAGTTACTCCTATGTTTTCTGCAATGCACCATAAAGCACTAATCATTGTTCAACTTATATAATATGGAAGAAGCAAAATGTTTGTGAAGAAAAATATAGGCCATTAATAATTTGTTAGATGAAAAACACATAAAAAATATTTATTGTTTTGTAGGATCCCATCAATGAACAAAATTTTGATGCCTACGTGACCACGTTGACGGACATGTATACAAATCAAGACCGCTATCAGAGTCCAGAAAATAAGGCACTCTTGGAAAACATAAAGCAAGCCGTAAGAGGGATCCAAGTCTAAGCAGCTGCTCTTTTGGTGAACTCATGCTCAAACAAAACAGAAATCTCTATAAAATAAGGATGCCTCTTGTTTTCTGCTGCTGTAAGCTACCAGAAAAGTGTTATATATTTATTCATTTTGAGACAGTGTTATGCTTACAAGACTTCATGATGATTTTATGTCTTGCTTTAAAAAACAAAAAACAAAAAAAGAAATAGTAACTGCTGAATAGATTTTGAATACATTCACATTTTGTACGTTTTCATATAAGCTAACATTGTGTGATATGCCATGTAATGTTTATAGCTGCTAACGTATGCACATTTTTAAGGTAAATATATTTCTCAAAAGGGAAGCTGATGAAGAAAATCAGAGTGTAGATTTTTTTATGCATTGGTGAATCAGTGTTTTAGTATATCAGAGTGGAGAAGACAAAATCCATTGGGAAATGTCTTGCCGTTCAGACATTCTTAGGCCTCCAGTTGCAGGAATATTTTTGAGGACAGAAAAATCCATCATGGTGCGCATATTGTTTCACAGCAAGAAGCAATGAGGAATTGACTTTTTTTAATAAAGTGGAAGTTGAGTTTTTGTTTCTTTCAAGGTTGCCCGAAGAACTTTGAAAACGATCATTTTTTTTTTTTAACTCTGTGGAAAGGACATTGGAGAAATGTAAGATATACAAAAAATATTTTCTTGCTGTAAGACAAAATCAAGCTATGAAAACCTGCGTGGAAAATCAAAGCAGCTTAAAAGCACTTTTCATTCATAAATAAGCATCAACTGATCTCAATACGGGAACATCCATTGCTGAACTGTATCAAAAGTGGACAATGAGATAAATCCTACTGATCTTTTTCAAACAGACTTTGGAGAAATAGCCACTACTCACTCTTTCACTCCAGGATTGATTCATTTTCCTTTCAACTGCCTGTTAAGTATAAATATACTCGTATTGGATTCCTGCATTTTTGAAAGACACTATTTTTAATACCTTTCTTTTTTTTCTTTTTTTTTTTCATTGTCCTTTTGTTTCATTGGGGGTTTTACAATTAATGCAAAAAAGAAAAAAGAAAATCTGTTTTCTGGTCCCTGGATAAAATCCAACAATAGATTTAGAAGAAAAAGTACACCATCTACCTTTGAACATTTATGTCATTTTCAATCATTTTCCACTTTTTTATTTTATTTTTGTCTGTTGTGAAAAAAAAGAAAAAAAATGGGATTGATGCTTGACTGTCCATTTAAAAAAAAAATGTGACTTATGTTAAATTACCAAACTTCAGACAGCACTTATCTGTTCTAAATTGTAATTGTTACAATGCAGATTTTTTTAAACATTATTTATTTTCTTCTAAACAACTGCACTAACTGTATGCATAAGACCACTTTTTAAATCATGTCAAATATGTGTTGTGTTTATAAAAGATGTCAAGAGGATTATTATTTTTTATTTAAACTGCATATCTTTTTTCCTTCCATGTGTTGTTATGCAGAAAGTACAATGTACTTAGAATTTTGCTATGAAAAAGATGGCTTTTTTTAAAAAATAAAAAAAAAATATTTTTAGCAAAATAGGACTTACAGGGTCATTGTCCCCACAATGTGCCAGTTGATAATTTGCACTTACCTTGTCCTATATATCCATAATATACGGAGGTGTGCAATTTTTTTTTCTCTGTGTCTATAGCCTTTGTGACACTAACTCGGAACAAAAAAATAAATAAAGAAAAAATACAAAAAAAAGATATACTGGAAGCCATGATGGCTATTTCAATAATATCGCTAAGGGAGGTTACAGGGATCTCACAACAAATATTCTAATACAATACTCAACCTCGGTATATATATGTATAAATATATGTATATCCCAGCGGCACTTTATACTCTACACTGTACAAAAGCTTACAGTTTTCCAGGAGGACTTTAATAACTAGCTGGGAATAGCTTATGTAGTTACTTTTGGGGGCTTTGCAGTATGTTCTCTGTAAAGGCCTGTCTTTCTGTTGTGCTATTAGTTGTAGCGGTCATGCTCAGAACTGCCTTTTCAAATGCCGAAGAGAGGTGCTCGACCTTCTGCCATATCCATGTCATACTTTGCCTTGAAGTTCTTCTTTCAAGGTGGCCATTGTTAATACTGGCATCTGCCTTTTATCACTGCATTGTGTCTGCAGCTTCTTTGCCAATATAGTAATGCTTTCAGTAGATAAATAGATAGTATCAGTTGGGATTATTATTGTTATCACCTATGTACAATGGAAAGGGATTTTAAGCACAAACCTGCTGCTCATTTAATGGTGGTACATTAAACTGTATCAAATCAAAAACCTATCTGTGACTATTATTATATAGGGATCACAAAAAAAGTGTCACATATTAGAATGCTGACCTTTCATATGGAATTATTGTGAGTCATCGAAGTTTATTTATTATAACTTATTGTTCATATTCATTTCTAAGTTTAATTTAAGTAATCATTTATTAAGACAGAATTTTGTATAAACTATTTATTGTGCTCTCTGTGGAACTGAAGTTTGATTTATTTTTGTACTACACGGCATGGATTTGTTGATGACATTTTAATTTTGCGATAAATGTGTGGAATCACAAGTTGGTGTGATACTTCATTTTTAAATTGTGAACTTTGTACAAATTTTGTCATGCTGGATGTCAACACATCTTACTCTAAATAAAAAAAGAGGAAAAAAAAAGCAATTTGTTGCCACATTTGTAGCATAGTGTTTCTTGATTTACATGCATATCCTTATTTATTAACAATGCAGCCATAAAAAAAATAAATGCTTTGATAAGATTTAAACACTTTAGTTTTGAATTTCAATTTTTTTTTTTGCAATTCGTTAATTTTGAACTTAGTTCAAAACTTGGTGATATTCATGCCTAATATTTTGCATGTTTTAATAAAATCTTTAATTTGTAAGAAAAACATTTTTTCTAAGTATATGTGCATTCTCCTCTTCCAAACTGTAGAAAACAGACATGGAGGCAACTGTTTTTTGCAACCTAATATTTAAAAAAAAATACAGACAAAAAGTATTAACAACCTCATATATAGTTATGTATTTTAGATAATAGCTAATGCAATTTATTGGTGAAAGGTCAAAGGGATAAAACATATCAGAAGAGACTGTAAGGACTTAATATGTATAGTCTGGAGGAAAAAGCAGAAGGGAAGACATGAATGATGTAACGACACCCCGAATATGAAAGGGGTTAAAGCCGTTTAGGACATTCCATTTCTGAACACAAAGGCATCTACCGAACACTCCAATCAGCCGAACAAGAAACCCATACGAATAATTCTTCCCCCCAAGTACGAGATGAGGCTCTGTATGGAGGGTCAAACAGGAATCAGACTCTTTATTAGAACCAAATTCTTTATATACAGTTAATAAGGAGGTTCCTACCTCCTGCTCATATTACTCTAACAATACAACTGTAACCAGAAACCTAATTAACATGAGCTAGTTTACTAAATCATTTACCCAGACTAGATGACTCACAGACATGACCTTTAGGACAGACTTGTGGTCACCGAGCTTCACACATTAGTATAAACACAGGTCACCTTCCCACAATAGCAGGAGCTAATTACAATTAACAATACAAAAGTGATCTCCCCCCCTCCTCAGCTTAGTAGGCAATAAACTATAGTATGAGTAGACTGTCCGGCTCCTACCCAGTTCTAGAGGCCAATGTGATCAGCTCTCTCAACTAACATGTTGAGTTCAGAATCAAACAAACCAAGAATAGTCTTTACATATATCCTGGGAGATATTGTGGATAAATATTACTGTCCCATTTTAAGTAATCCAATCATATTCTCAGGGTTCATTCTTTTCTTGGTCACCCTGCCCCCAACAGTGACTCCCGTCACAAATTACATTTTTACATAATACATAAATATTAGTACTTTAAAGTGTTACTAAACCTAGGACCCTGCATTCACTATATCTGGTCTCCCAAAATACACAGAACATGGAAATGCAATTATTTTAGTAAATATAAACGGCTAAATAACTCTTCTCATCAGCAGTATATGGAACTATTGCGACTCCTATCAGTTTTTTGCTGAGCACTGGTTAAAGCTTGTAGGAGGAGTTTTCATTCTCTTCTGATTGTCCTATAAGGCTGCACGACTCCTGACCCTTTGTCTAGTTAATGCTGGTTGGCCATGTGCTGATCCCATGCACCCTCCCAGAAAGAAAAAAAACTCTCACCAAACTGAGCATGTACAGATTGCCCCCCCAAGGCTCTGTACTATCAGAAGATGGATTGGGGTCAATAAAAGAAGCGGAGCATCAGATAAGACAGGATCAAACAGCCTTTTTACCCAATGCAAAGGATTAACCCCTTAGGTTCCACAGTGAGTATAACAAGCATGCGTTACTGCATATGCAGACTGATTTTATTGTTGTGGGTTCAGTAACACTTTAAGCTGTGAATAAGGTTCAGGAGGGCAGTATTTCCACTATGAGGCCAAGATCAAGAACACAGGAACACAACCTCAAATGTGTGGAAAGTTTAAAACAAACCTTAGAAAGTATTATTCTGTTGTAAGAGTAGTTGATGCTTGGAACATACTTCCAGCATGGGTAGTGAGTCAGTCAACAGTAAGTGAATTTACGCATGCTTGGGATAAACATAGATCTATAGTAAGAAAAAATAGAAAAAAAAAAGGGGGAAAAAAAGGGGACTCAGTGGATCACGTGGCCTTTCTCTGATATAACTCTTCTATGTTTCTTTTTTAATTTCGACAAATCAATGTAATATTCTAAAGTTGCGTACATACCAACATGCTCATATTAGTATGGGCAATTACAGGCTACAGTTTTCTCATAGATTGAAATAACTATGTTTCAGAAGATTTCTGTGCCTGCAAAATAGCGGAATTGAAAGTATGTTTTCTCGGGCTCTGGCTGACACTGCAATTTATGAAAAAATGAATCTGTTCCTTTTATTACTGCTACCAGTAATAAAATACCTATAAACCACTTACCAAATGTTTGAAATCCAGCAGAGATCTTTATCTTCTTTCTCAATAAAGACCTTCAGCAGTCATCAAAGACATACACATGTGCCCAGAATATGGATATTAACCACTTCAGCCCCGGAAGGATTTACCTCCTTAATGATCAGGCCATTTTTTGCGATACGGCACTGCGTTGATTTAACTGACAATTGCGTGGTCATGCGACGCTGTACCCAAACAAAATTGATATCCTTTTTTTCCCACAAATAGAGCTTTCCTTTAGTGGTATTTGATCACCTCTGCGGTTTTTATTTTTTGCGCTATAAACAAAAAAGAGCGACAACTTTGAAAAAAATACTTTCTGCTATAATACATATCCAAAAAAAATGTATATATAAAAACAATATTGTATTTATCAGTTTAGGCCAATATGTATTCTGCTACATATTTTTGGTGAAAAAAATCACAATAAGTGTATATTGATTGGTTTGCACAAAAATTATAGCGTCTACAAAATAGGGGAAAGATTAAGGGACTTCTTATTTTTTATTGTTTTTTATTGTTTTTACTAGTAATGGTGGGGATCAGTGATTTTTAGTGGGACTGTGACATTGCGGCGGACAAATCTGACTCTAAGTGACACTTTTTAGTGACCAGTGACACCAATACAGTGATCAGTGCTATAAAAATGCACTGATCACTGTATAAATGGCACTGGCAGGGAAGTGGTTAGCACTAGGGGTGGTCAAAGGGTTAAGTGTTCCCTAGGAAGGTACTTTCTAACTGTCAGGGGGACGGACTGACTGGGAGTAGAGAGAGATCTCTGTTCCTGCTCACTAGGAACAGCTGATCTCTCTCTCCTTCCCTGTCAGAATGGGGATCTGCCTTGTTTACATAGGCAGATCCACATTCTGCCTCTCTTTACCGTGATCGAGGGTGGCTGGCGTACATCGAGTCCGCCGGACCCATGGGCGAGCGTGTCCGCTGTATCTAATGTACGGACCGATGTACGGGTGTGCCGCTGATGTGCACGCACCCTTCAGCGGCTGCGTGAAGGGTGAATATCTCCTAAACCGTGCAGGGAGATTCGCCCCCTCTCTATTTTTCCTGTTTACCATTATCATTGAAAGTGAAAGTAAAAGAAAATCCCACATTTTTGGGTTGTCCCCAGAAAAGTAATAGAGGTGAAATCTTCCAATAGGGACACTAGTTCTGGTGACCTGGGGGTCCCCAAAGAATTCCCTTAATTTGCAGGGACTTCCTCTCACCTCCTGTTTGGCTATGTGACAGGAAGTGAAGGGAGATGTCCACAATGGAACGCAGATGGCGCAAAAAACATTTTTTATGGGGGTTATAACCCTCACTTGTTCTATCCAAAATGGAAAAAGTTTAACTAGAAAAACCATCTCCTCCAAACTGAAACCCAAAATCCAAATCCAAGAACCAGCCCATTGCTTGAATCAGGTCTGAGGGCTCTTGAGAGGATTACTGAGGCAGGGTGCTGGGATGTTTTCAGGAAGCTATGTACAGCACTCTTGATATGGCTGCATTGTATAGAGAAGCACAGTCAGCCGGTGATGATGTCACTGGGTCTAAAATAAAATAGGTTATGTAATGTAAACAGAAATTACATATGACTCTTTAGCAAAAAACAAACAAACAAACAAAAAAATTATAATCCTTACCAGTCCCATCACCCTTGCCACTGATCTAGGCCAGTCTGAGTCACCCACTGCATGCTGTGTTTCCACCTGCCGTCATCTAACATTTTCAGAAGGAAATCAGCAATGCCATTCTATGTATTTCAATATCTTTCTTAGATGATGTACGACGGGTGATGATGTTGAAGCAAAGCTTAGTAAAGAAAGCATTTTGCCCCATGTTGCCACAAGTCTTATGATTTAAAGTGGTTGTAAAGCCACAAGTTTTTTACCTTCATGCATTTTATGCATGCATTCTGTGCAAGCAGCCCCACCTAATACTTACCTGAGCCCCCTCTTGATGGCCACGAGAGCCTTGTTTCTCCGGGGCCGCACATCCTTGATTGGCTTTTGGCTCCTGCTGCTGCCAATCACAGCCAGTGAGCCAATCAGGATACGGAGGGGGCAGGGCTGATCCATGGCTCCGTGTGTAAATGGACACACAGTGTTGCAGGTCGGGAGTGTGCCTGCTTGGGTGCGCCCGAGCAAGCTCAGGGGGTTGAGGGGGGTATATATGTTCTGGGGCCTAGGGATCTCTGCCAATGGGAGAGTGACCCAGCCTGGAGGGGCTGTCTGCCCTCCAGGTTGATCTAAAGAAGTTTGCAGGTAGAGCTGGGGAACCAACTACCAAAGTTGCAGGAACAGTTGGAGCAAAGTCTGTGGAGGATTTGGCAGGGAATTTCATGGTACAGGGTCTGGCTGATACTGGAAGAAGGCATCCATGTATACAGGAACACAATGAGTAGAGGCCTGAGAGACTGTCACTGCCTGCACTCTTTTGTTGAAGAGACTGTTCCAGATTTGCTGGCCATGGCCAGTGGCGGCCCGTCCATTAGGGGCGCACGGGCGTTGCCCCCCCATCCATGCGCCCGGCCCCCTAATGTACATGCATGGATTCCAGTGGGGGGGGGGTTTAAGCACGTGATTAGAGCCAGAGGCTTTAATAGGCTTCAAAAAAATGGTGGGTTCGGGGCACAGAACACTGCGCTCCGAGCCCACCCAGTTGTGTGACAATAGCGAATTAATATTCTCACACTGATCCTCCTCCCGGCCAATCAGGAAGCTGTTCTGAGACCCGTCACCCGATTGGCTGATAGGACAGGTGAACGAAACGGAAGTGGGGGGTTGTGTGGGTGTGGGTGTGTTGGGGGGGTCTTTCCACCGGCCGACCGGGGGGGTGGTTGTTTGCCGCCCCCCTCCAAAAAAAAAAGCACCAGCCACCGGCCACCACTGGCCATGACTGTTTCCAGTGTGGGATCCCCCTGTGCTGAATTGATTCATATCCTTCTAACCTGAAAGCCTTTTTTGCAAGAAGTTAACCGTTGTAAGATAGTGTCCTCAACCAAGTTTGTTCTAGTTATAGGTATACCAAGGCTCACCCTAATCTCTATCCCAGTTCTTCGAAAATAAAAAAAGTACAAAAAAAAATCTATCTGCCTGATCACTGTGTGAAAGATTGAAGAAAATACCATGTGCCTGGTGGTTGCTGTGCCCCAAATATAGAATAGAACCTGGGACAAACAGCGGGACTATTTTGGGATCTGCACTACAAGAGCACAGACATCGAATGGGTGATGTCACTGCTCCAGGCTTTACTAGCTAATGTCGGCACGCTCTCTCTTCTCCTCTGCAGCTGCTGCTGGCTGACACAGGGGACCATGTGACTGGACCAGAATGGTCTGGGAATAGGCATTTTTCACAACTTTTTGAAATGGGAACGAGGCAGAGGCGTAACTAGAACCTTCAGGGCCCCGGTGCAAGAAACCATGATGGGCCCCTCTTCCATCCGAGCCCCGGGCTTCCAATTTTGGGAGGGTGACCATGGACATCCTCCCAAAACCGTGCTTCCTGCATGACCCCTGGGATATGCATCCAGCGCAATCACATCGGTCCTTTACCATGTGATCAGCTGATCACATGTAAACAGACTTGCTGGTTATTCACAGCCCTTTCCTCCCACGCTGTGTCTGTGTTAGGAAAGGACTGCCGTTCACTGTCAAGAATGTCAGTAATCAGTGCCCCAATCATCAGTGCCATCTATCAGTGCCCATCAGTGCTGCCTATCAGTGCTCATCAATGCTGCCTATCAGTGCCCATCACTTCCACCTACATTAATGCCGCCTAACAGCATCCATGAGTGCCACCTATCAGTACTCTTCAATTCTGCCCATCAAAGCCCATCAATACTGCCTATCAGTGTTCCTTAGTGCCCATCAGTACCACCTATCAGTGCCCATCAATGGCACCTATCAGTGCAGCCTATCAGTGCACAGTAGTGCCTCCTATCAGTGCTGCCTATCAGTGCTCATCAATGTGGCCTATCAGTGTTCATCAGTGCCTCCTATCAGTGCTCATCAGTGCCTCCTATCAGTGCCCATAAATGCCTCCTATCAGTGCCCATAAATGCCTCTTATCAGTGCTCATCAGTGCCTTCTATCAGTGCTCATCAGTGCCTTCTATTAGTGCTCATCAGTGCTCATCAGTGCCTTCTATCAGTGCTCATCAGTGCTCATCAGTGCCTTCTATTAGTGTTCATCAGTGCCTTCTATTAGTGCTAATCAGTGCCTTCTATCAGTGCTCATCAGTGCCTTCTATTAGTGCTCAACAGTGCTTTCTATTAGTGCTCATCAGTGCCTGCTATTAATTTCCATCAGTGCCGTCTGCCTTCTCAGGACAGCACGGCTCTGAGCGGAGATCGTGTGTCATAGAACAATAGCACAGAGACACCGGTGGCATTAACGTTCTACTTGCCCGTCTGCCCTCTCTGGCAGGGGATGAGAGAGGATACACAGCTGATCTCACGGCTCCCCCTTCTCCCCCCTCCCCCCTCCTGTGTGCTCCGCGGGAAATGTGAGCTCCTTAGCTTCACACTTGACTGCCCACAGAGCACACAGGAGAGAGAGGGGGGAGAAGGGGGAGCCGTGAGATCAGCTGTGTGTCCTCTCTCATCCCCTGCCAGAGAGGACGGATGGGCAAATAGAACGTTAATGCCGCCAGTGTCTCTGTGCTATTGTTCTATGACACACGATCTCCGCTCAGAGCCGTGTGTGAAGATCAACCCCGCTGGTCCCCCCGACAGTGGCGGAATGCCGGGCCCCGTCGCAACTGCAACTATTGCGACCCTGGTAATTCCGCCACTGGAAGGAGGGACACCCATTAGCAAAAGTATTTAGGCATAGGACACACCCCCTGCTCCTTATAGAAGAATTATACAAAAAAAATGATTGGCTAAACCCACAAGTGCTTTTCATTTTTTTACCACCATTATTCCTTAATATTGGCTTTTAAAATTTACAAATCAGCAATTTAGAAATTGGATGAAAGATTTAGCACTGTAAAACACTTTTTGAAAGATAAAAAGTGCATTTTATATACAACTATTAGGGATGGGCATCGGGAAAGTTTGGAACCGAATAACGAACCCCTTTGAAGTCTATGGGACCCGAACGTGAAAAATCAAAAGTGCCCATTTTGAAGGCTTATATGCAAGTAATACAATGGTTATGGGGGTCTGGGTACTGCCCTGGGGGACATTTATCAATGAAAAAAAAGTTTGTAAAAAATGTCATTTTTTAAATGAGCAGTGATTTATTGATGCTTAAAGTGAAAGTATAAATATGAAAATTCCTTTCAACATAGTGCCTGTGGGGTCCCCTTAGTCCAACTGTAGAGTGGCACATCTGTACTGTGTATAGAAGCTGCTGCAGCAATAATTGCATTTATAAAGCCCACAAAATGACATTTTCTGTGCAAGCTTTCTTTATTTTGTAAGCAACGGCTTGGGGAGCCAGTCTGTATGATGAAGCCACAGTGTGGTGCACGGGTAACAAGATTAGAGATTTTTGGATAAATTCTGAGGTCTCTACCATAGACATTGGATTTCTACTTCTGTAACGGGTGCGGAAAAATTGTTCTTTGGGTGTTGGTGGCACCTTCACACCGTAATCCTATAGAGGTACTCTTGATGAAAGCAAGAATTGGCCTTGCTGTCAATAATTGTAATGATATGCACCTGTCAAACAGGTGTGGAAAAATTGTTCTTTGGTTGTTGGTGGCACCTTCACACCGTAACCATATAGAGTTACTCTTGATGAAAGGAAGAATTGGCCCTGCTGTCAAAAATTTTAATGATATACATTGGGAGTCGTGGCGCCTTTACACCGTAACCCTATAGAGGTACTCTTGATGAAAGGAAGAATTGGCCTTGCTGTCAAAAATTGTAATGATATGCACCTGCCAAACAGGTGCGGAAAAATTGGTTTTTGGGTGTTAATTGTGCCCATGAAACCTACACCAAAAACATTCTTCCAGGTGAAATCAATACCCACAACACTAGACAGCCTAGAAGTCCTGCAGTGATTCCACATCCCAAAAACACTTAATCGGCGACATCGGCATCAGGGGCTTCATAGCTGCTGGTAATCCAGGACTGATTCATTTTGATAAAAGTCAGACGGTAAACAAAATCTGTGAACAGGCCGTTTTATGATCAGTAACAAAACCTCCAGCAGCACTGAATGCCCATTTGGAAAGCATGCTGGATGCAGGGCAGCCCAGCAGCTCAGTAGCATACTGGGCAAGTTCTGGCCAGTGGTCAATTCTCATGACCCACTAAGCCAGTGGATTGTCGACTGGAAAGCTTTCCATTTCTGTTTTTGCCCCTAGATAATCGTCCACCATGTGATGCAGATGCTGCCGATGGGATGTGGAAGCTGACAACCCTGGTGCGGCGAGGACTAATAAAATTTAGTTTTCCATTTCACTGTAACCTACCAGAGTCAGGAAAAGCGTTCAATGAACTTCTCTTTAAGGTGTCCTCAAGAGATTTCATCTTCTGCACTCTCTGTAGGGACGGGATGAGTTCTGAGACTTTCCGATTATAACAGTGGTCAAGGAGGGTTGCCAACCAATAGTTATCCTTTTCCTTTATGCCATGTATTCTTGGGTCCTTTCGCAGGCTTTGAAGCATGAGGATTATAGTATCTGGAACTGCCCCCTCCCAGCCATGTACTACTCCCAAGGGTTCTGCGGATGGAAAACCATCTCTTACTGTTTGACGTATGTCTTCCTCTGCTTCAATGCCTCTGAAACTGCCAGAATCCTCCTTCTCCTCCTCTCTCTCCTCTTCTGTGTTCTGTGGCATAGGAACAATGCTGTCGGCATAAAGTGGGCCTTGAGAGGAAAGGAAGTCCTCCTCTTCGTCCTGCTGCTCTGCCTCGAGTGTCCTGTCCATAATGCCATGCAGAGTCTGCTCCAGCAGGAACACAACAGGGATTGTGTCACTGATGCATGCATTGTCACAGCTCACCAACCTTGTGGCCTCCTCAAATGGTGACAGTACAGTGCTTTATTAGCAGCCATTGGCGTGGGGAAAAAAGGCCAAGCCGTGGCCTGAGCCTGTCGTTGCACCATAATCACAGGTACTCGTTGAAGGCCCTCTGCTGCATGTGCAGCCGCTGCAGCATTGCCAAGTCGAGTTCCACTTGGTGGGAATGTCACAAAGCAGGCAGGTGGAATTCCTGCTGAATTTCAGCCAACTGAGCACTGGCTGTGTATGGCCGCCTAAAATGGCTACACACTCTTCTGGCCTGCTGCAGTAGATCTTCCAACCCTGGGTACCTATTTAGGAAATGCCACAGCACCAAATTGAGGACATGTGCCAGGTATGGCACATGTGTCAAGATTCCCTGTCTAAGGATGGACAGGAGGTCTGTGCCACTATCATACACCACCATTCCTGGCTCCAGATGGCATTGCGTGAACCACCTCTGGGGCTGTCCCTGCAGAGCTGCAAGAATCTCTGCTCCGGTGTGGTTCCTGTCCCCTAGACACAGCACCTGAAGCACTGCATGGCACCTTTTAGCTTGACTCATTGAATAGCCCTTTGAATGCTTAGGGGGTACTTGAGGTTCATAGGACAATTCAGCAGAGGAGGGCATAGAGGAGAAAGAGGAGGGGGTAGAGCTGATGAATTTGGCATCATCATCAGCTGTATGGAGACATGGGGGCATAACAAGCTGCAGCACCGAGCCCTGTCCTGCATCCTTCCGAGTTGCAAGCAGAGTTACCCAGTGTGCTGTAAACAAAATATTTCATCCCTGCCCATGCTTGCTGGACCACACGTCAGCAGTAACATGGACTGTGCAGCTGACTGCCTTACCCACCGATGCCACAACATTGCCTTCCTCGTGATGGTAGAGAGATGGAATGGCCTTACATGAAAATAAATAGTGACAGGGAACCTGCCATTGTTATACAGCACATTCTGCAAATTCACAGAAGGGGGCAGAATCCACTAGGCAGAATTGTAGAGCCAGCAGCTTTGACAAGCTTGCATTTAGACTCTGGGCATGTGGGTGGCAAGGACTGTATTTTTTTGCAGCAGATGGGGCAGAGAAATTTCCTGGCTATAGTCTACAGCTGGTGGTGTGCTGCTGGCAGATGTGCTGCTAGCACCTGGGACACCCTGGGTTATACCATCATCCCTGTCAGCGGAGGCTGCTGAGAGGTCATGAGGTATAGCAGAGACAGACTGAGGTGAGTAAGGAGGAAGGACAGATTTGTGCCCCTTTTGTGTGGCTTTAAGGTGCTCTTGCCAACGGGTTGAGTGGTGGGAGGTTAAATGCCTTGTCAAGCATGTGGTACCAAAATGGTTGGTGTTTTTGCCACGCTTGATGCGCTTGAGACAAAGTTTGCAAATAGCAACAGTGCGATTGGCTGCACATGTACTAAAAAAGGCCCAAACAGCTGAGCTGTGAGAAGTGGAGATAACAGCTCCACAAGGGGATGGAATAGAGTGGCTGCTCTCTACTCCTCCGTGATGGCTGCCTTGTTGGGGTTGTGCCTCACCCTCACTTTCCTCCTCTGCTCTATCCGGCACCCAAGTCGAGTCAGTGACCTCATCATCATCATCTCCTCCATCCTCATTACAACTGGAGACAACTTGGCAATACGCTGCGGCTGGGGGAACATGAGGGCCAATCTGTGTACCTGTGTTCTCCCCTCTCTATAGGCTCATGTTCCTGCCTTCCTCAACCTCAGAGTCAGAACCAACATCTGAATTGAGTAATGGCTGTGCATTGTCAAGGTGCAAGGGGCTGACGCTGTGTTCAAATAACTCTGCTGACTCCTCCATGCATGATGCTGGGTCTATGGCAGGAATAGCTGTGGACAAGGAGGCAGGCTTTGCCACTCTGGCAGCTGCAGGGAACTGCGCACTAGTCTCTGCTTGGGTGACAGAGGATGAGGAGGATGAGGACAGTTTAGTAAGCCAGTCCACCCCCTCCACTGCATGCTGTGGCTGGATAGCACAGGCAACATCACTAAACAGAGGAAATTATGCCCTGCCTGAGGACTGACTACGTCCTCCTTTGCCTGTGGACACATACGCTGCTGGCAGGGCTGCTGAAAAGCCAGTACAACTGTCCAGCAGGGGGGCCCGGGCAGTGTGACAGAGAAGAATGCATGCAGAATAAAAAAAATGTCTCCAACCAGCGCCGCTCCGCACCACCCCCCCCTGTCTGCTCTGACTTATCTGTGTTTTTTTTAACTATCTGGGTCCCTCTCAGTAGATGTTCCTGTGGGTGTGTGGGAGGGACTATTTCTTGTATTTCGGGAATGTCACTTCCGCGGCCGTACCGCATGTCAGTGCTGGCTCAAGTCCCAGCCTGCCTTTCCTGGCAGAGTGATTTATCTATCTCCACTTATTCATGAGTTTCTGCTCTGTTCCCCACTCCGCAGGCCCGCCCAGGGCCAATCTAAGTGCAGAGTCCACCTCCTCTCCCTCCCTCCGCTTCTGTAATCACACACAGCGGGAGATGGGTGTCATGGAGCTGGGGTCTAAACTGTTCAGCGGCCATCCACTGTAACAAAGCCCGCCTCCTAAACTGTGATAGATGGAACACTGATCCAATGCCGGGAAATTGAATGAGTGTTCTGTCTATCACGGTCTAGGAGGCGGGGCTTTGTTACAGTGGACGGCCGCCAAACAATTCTGACCCCAGCTCCATGACACAGCGGGAGATAACCGCTCTATGTAATAAAGGTACTGGCGAGGCTGCAGATGGGCACAGTGAGGCTGCATTGAGGGCACTGATGAGGCTGCAGATGGGCACAGTGAGGCTGTATTGATGGGCACTGATGAGGCTGCAGATGGGCATAGTGAGGCTGCAGATGGGCACAGCAAGGCTGCATTGATGGGTACTGAGGAGGCTGCAGATGGGCACAGTGAGGCTGCATTGATGGGCACAGTAAGGCTGCAGATGGGCAAAGTGAGGCTGCATTGATGACACAATGAGGCTGCACTGCGCATGATGAGGCTGAAATGGGCACAGTGAGGCTGCATTGATGGCACAGTGAGGCTGCATTGATGTGCACTGATCAGGCTGAAATGGGCACAGTGAGGCTGCAGATGGGCACAGTGAGGCTCCATTGATGGCACAGTGAGGCTACATTGATGGGCACTGATCAGGCTGCAGAGGGGCACAGTAAGGCTGCATTGATGGGCACTGGTGAGGCTGGATTGATCTGTTGTATCATGTCCGCAGTCTCTGACCATCTCTTGTATCATGTCCACAGTCTCTGACTATCTCTCGTATCATGTCTGCAGTCTCTGACCATCTCCTCTTATATCATCACAGCATTTCTTTTGGATAATCAAACTTATAATTGACTAGAGAAAGATAAATATCACTTGAAGACAAACCTGTACTTTGTTTCAAGGTGGGCTCTGGGAAGGGGCCAGGGGCGGGGCTGAAGGAGGGCCCCGTCAGGTAGGCTGTACATGGCCCAGTGATTTCTATCAGCAGCCCTGGCTGCTGGCCCCCTTACAGTGCCATGGGAACGTCTGCCTCTCTTTGCTGTCCTCCCAGACATGATGGGGGGGAGTCAGGGGGTGATTATTAACAAAATGTAATAAAGATGTGTAAATGTGTGCATGGAGGCACTTTAATCAATGGAAAGTTGTGTTTGGTGCACTTTAATTTGAGTATTCACGACACAGACACACTCCACAAATACACTATAATATACTGCGTCAAACATGCATTAATGCACAGAACTATATGGCGTTAAACTTGCAGTAACGCAATGAAATATGTGGCGTTAAACTTGCAGTAACGCACAGAACTATATGGCATTAACCATGGAGTAAAGCCATAAAATATACTGTGTTAAACTTGCAGTAAAGCACAGAATTATATGGCGTTAAACTTGCAGTAATGCATGAAATATATGAAGTTAAACTTAAAGCACCGCAATTAAATATACGGTGTTAAATGCGCAGTAAGGCAATGAAATTTACAGTGTTAAACTTGCAGTAATGCAATGAACTATGCGGTGTTAAAATTGCAGTAAAGCACAGAACTATACAGCGTTAAACTTGCAGTAATGCAATGAAATATACGTTGCTAAACTTACAGTAACGCACAGAACTATATGGCATTAAACTTGCAGTAACGCAATGAAATATACAGTGTTAAACTCGCAGTAACATACAGAGCTATATGGCATTAAACTTGCAGTAAAACAATGAAATATATAGCATTTAACTTGCAGTAACACACAGAACTCTACGAGGTTAAGCTTGCAGTAACGCACAGAACTATATGGTGTTAAACTTGCAGTAAAGCAGGGGTCTCAAACTGGTGGCCCTCCAGCTGTTGTGAAACTACAAGTCCCATCATCCCTCTGCCTGTGGGAGTCATGCTTGTAACTGTCAGCTTTGCAATGCCTCATGGGACTTGTAGTTTTGCAACAGCTGGAGGGCCACATTTTGAGACCCCTGCAGTAAAGCAAAGAAATATATGGCGTTAAACTTGCAGTAATGCAATGAAATATACGGCATTAAACTTGCAGCAATGCAATGAAATATACGGCGTTAAACTTGCAGTAACGCAATGAAATATATGGCGTTAAACTTGCAGTAACGCACAGAATTATACAGCGTTAAACTTGAAGTAATGCAATGAAATATACGGTGTTAAACTTGCAGTAACGCACAGAACTATATGGTGTTAAACTTGTAGTAATGCAATGAAATATATGGCGTTAAACTTGCAGTAATGCAATGAAATATACGGCATTAAACTTGCAGCAATGCAATGAAATATATGGCGTTAAACTTGCAGTAATGCACAGAACTATATGGTGTTAAACTTGCAGTAACGCAATGAAATATGTGGCGTTAAACTTGCAGTAACGCACAGAACTATATGGCATTAACCATGGAGGAAAGCCATAAAATATACTGTTAAACTTGCAGTAAAGCACAGAATTATATGGCATTAAACTTGCAGTAATGCATGAAATATATGAAGTTAAACTTGCAGCACCGCAATTAAATATACGGTGTTAAATGCGCAGTAAGGCAATGAAATTTACAGTGTTAAACTTACAGTAATGCAATGAACTATGCGGTGTTAAAATTGCAGTAAAGCACAGAACTATACAGCGTTAAACTTGCAGTAATGCAATGAAATATACGTTGCTAAACTTACAGTAACGCACAGAACTATATGGCATTAAACTTGCAGTAACGCATTGAAATATACAGTGTTAAACTTGCAGTAACATACAGAGCTATATGGCATTAAACTTGCAGTAACACAATGAAATATATAGCATTTAACTTGCAGTAACACACAGAACTCTACGGGGTTAAGCTTGCAGTAACGCACAGAACTATATGGTGTTAAACTTGCAGTAAAGCAAAGAAATATATGGCGTTAAACTTGCAGTAATGCAATGAAATATACGGCATTAAACTTGCAGCAATGCAATGAAATATACGGCGTTAAACTTGCAGTAACGCAATAACATATATGGTGTTAAACTTGCAGTAACGCAATGAAATATATGGCTTTAAACTTGCAGCAACGCAATGAAATATACAGCGTTAAACTTGCAGTAAGGCAATGAAATATACAGCATTAAACTTGCAGTAATGCAATGAAATATATAGCATTAAACTTGCAGAAACGCAATGAAATATACAGCGCTAAACTTGCAGTAACACACAGAACTATATGGCGTTAAACTTGCAGTAATGCACAGAACTATATGGCATTAAACTTGCAGTAACGTAATGAAATATACGGCATTAAACTTGCAGTAACGCACAGAACTATATGGCATTAAACTTGGAGTAACGCAATAAAATATACTGTGTTAAACGGTCACTACACTCACACTGACTGAACTATCCCTACATTCACACTAATGTAAAGATGAATGGTCGCACTACACTCACACTGAAATATCCCTAGATGCACACTAAACTGATATTCTACACTGACAATAGAATCAGAATAGAACACTATAGCACACCAACTGTCTAATAGCACTGAACAGACCCCTGTTCTATCTCTCTCCACGCTGCTATCACACTACAAATCGCTATGGAAAGAATACTTTTATAGTGTGGGGTGGGATTAGGAGCAATGAGCCATGATTGGATAGAGTCATTATGACAGCGTCCAATTATGGTTCTGACAGTGCTCTGTGCTCTGATTGGGTGAAGCTTTCATTGCTTCAGCCAACCAGGACTTTCAATGCACTGTGCGGCGGCGCAGTGCATTGTGGTGGTTCGGTGGGCCGAGCAAACGGTCGAACTACCCTATAATTCGTTTGTTTGGAAAAATTCCGAACAGCCAATGTTCCATCAGAACTCATGCTCGGGCCGAACCATTCGCCATAGATCAGACCAAAATGACGGACAAATGAGGTGGAAAGAGGGACAGAGGGACTTTGTTCTAAACCAGGGACAGTCCCTCGAAATCAGGGACTGTTCTTTGAAATCTTAGCATAGGTGTTAGGAGGGGGAGGGGACCATGTAAGCAGGAATTTCACTTTAATACTTACTCCTTCGCTAGGTGCGATCTTTAGGCTCTGTTCACATCTAATCATCCCAGATCATGGGCGGAATTGCCGTGATCCTGCCCGCGATCCTGAATCACGGCAAATCGTGGGACGCCCTTGAGATCCCTGTCACTTCCAATGGCACCCTGATCGTGGCACGATTTTACCACAATTGTCGCCCCGACAAATTACTGTAAAATCATGTAAACAGAATCGCGGTACGCCTGTCGCCTAAAAGAAGTTCTAGAATGATTCGGGATTGCGGGCAGAATCGCTGTGATTCCGCACCAAGTATGCCGTAAAGTCCGATCATGTGTACGCGGCATTAGTGTCTTCAAGAGCTTTGACCAGCAAGGAATCCAGCATCCAGCGCACTTCCAGGTGTGTCCAGTGTCTGGTTCCTAGCTTGGTTTTGTGATTCCATCCTCCAGCTGCTATGTCATTAATATGTCCTCTAATGCCATAGTAGCTAGCCAGCAAAACGAACTTGCAAAACGAACTTGCTGCTCGCTGCAGAGCTAAGTATGAAGAGAGTTCTTTTGCAGGAGCTTCATAGTTGATAACCAATTGAATACAACATCTTAAAGTTTGTTTTCTTTGAAAATTAGTGACAGCCTGAGTAGAAAAGCTTGTCCCCTGCAAGCATGCTGCAGAATGGGTACTGTTGCTCTTTGTGAGGAAACAGTGGTCTTAATGCAGGGGTCTGACATGCTCCTTGCTGGGATAGCAATCAGCAAAGCTTATCCTTCCTGCTCTGGCTCTGACTCATCAGGGGGTCCCACTCTGCAGCATGCTGGCAGGGGACAGATGTTTCTACTCAGGCTGTGGCTGATTAATAAAGAAAACAAACTTAAAGATGTTGCACACCTTCTGTTTTGATAACTTTGGAATGTACAGTATTTTGCTAATTCAGACTAGGTTTCATTTTAAAACGTTTAATAGGAGTTTAATTCCCATCCAAACGAATAACATTTGTGAGCCTCATAGGGACTACTGCATAAAAAAAAGGCAGCTGAGAGCCCACAGCAACCAATCAGGGTCAGGTCAGTACTGAGGTATGTTCTGATTACTTGCTATTAGGGGTATTTATAATTATAAATGTGCATTGCTGTTCACTCTTTGAAACTACATGTAAAATTGCTCTGTGCAAATGGGGAAAAAACAAATGTTCTCTGGCTATATTATCTGTGAATGTGGAAAATACTGCATTATGGCCACTAGTTGGCGTGGACTATCCTATAAATAAGTATGCTCCTCGGTGCCATCTACTGGCCCTAATTTTACATGCAGTGACTATAGCAGGAGAAAATTAGATTTTTTTACCCCATTAGCAAAGAATTAAAGTGGCATTAAACTCAAAACCAAAAATGTAATACTGTATATTGCAGCCAATCAGTAGATGTGGTGGCTGCATAGGTTTTCTTTTTAGGCCTTTTTTCCCCCTCTGTTTTCAGCTGGTGATCGGGCCAGTAACACACCTCCTGTATTAGAGTACCTACCTAGATGAAGGAGCACCTTTGGACAGCAGCCTTCAGTCTGGGTGGGGGAAGAGGAGAGTGTTAGATGTTTTAAATTGACTTGGATCTTTTATGATCCTTTTTACTTTTTTTATTATGTATTAATTGTTCTTATTCACAAAAATGTATGATGCATTTAGGACCAGTTCACACCATAGAAACGCAGTCCGGAGGTGCTCCAGACTCTTTTTTGCATGCGTGTTTTTGATGCATTCCAGTGCACTTTTGATGCGTTTTTGATGCAGTCCAGTGTATTTTTCCCCGCTTTTTTTTCCTTAACCTTAAATAAGAACATGGGTGTTCCAGTGCGTTTTTGGTACGTTTAGGTGCGTTCCGGTGCGTTCCCGTGAGTTTTTTATGCTTTTTACAGCGTTCCAGTACAGAGCAGTGCAGGAAAAATGCAGCATATTCTACTTTTTTTCTGGAACTGGAATGCACTGGAGCTGCAAGCACTGGTGTGAACTATGCCATGGAAAACCATATAACCTACTTTCTATGCGTTTTTGATGCAGAAAAAAAAACGCACTGGACTGCATGTGATGTGACCTGGCCCTTAATGCTGTATAACTTCTTTATAGGTATTGTGCTCTGTGTCATTCTAATAATTCAAAACATTTTCCTTTTTTTCTGCTCTTTAATGAAAATTCAATCAAATTTATTGTAAAAACAGATTTAAATAAATGAATCAAATTGAAGCCAAACTCCAGCTCACACGTTATGATTCAGCAAACTTTTACAGAAATAAATAACAGCTGATCATTGTAAGCACCCCTGTCAGCGGTAAATGTTTTGTCGTAACTGCTACATATGCAGGAGAGCTTGTTCTTCTGAAAAAAAACAACAGACTTACTGGCAGGATCATCTGGTGAAAATAAGGGTAAGAAAGTTTACAAAAGAAAACAAATGCAGCCACCACATCTTGAAATTGGTATGCCGCAATATAATAAACATTTGCTTTTTTTAATTGGCAGGCAGTTTCAATGGAGGAACAGCTATTTATGTTTTTTATAAATTCCCCCCCCCCCGCCCCAATGTGTTATCTTGCTCTTTCCAAGACTAGCTATATTGCTTTGCTATTGCATTATAATAATACAAATTCAGTGACACTTTCCTGCTGATTTTCATCCATTCCATATACACCCTAGACTATGGAAATGCAGCTCTTATGAGGATAATGGGTCGCAGCCAGGACATGGTGAAATGCACTCAGACAAAGCTATGTGAAGACTGAAATCCTATCTGGTAATGGTCAGTGCCAACTGCCACTGCTGCCAGCTCTCTGCAGTGCCAGTGCTACAGTATAGCGCTCATACCTCGCACGGCCACTAGATGGCGCCTGAGGCCGTGCCTATAGAGCACAAAGCGTCACATCCTTTGGAGAGCTCCGAAAAGGAGAGAGCGGAGGAATGTGTGCAGACCGGAGCCTGTGTGGGTGAGGGGAGGTTGTGCGGCAGCTGCCTCCCTGGATCCTGTGTCCCCCTTCTCCTGTATATATGTCCTCTTCCCCTTAGTGTGTCCCCCTTATCAGCATGGATCCGTACAGAGCCGGAGCTCCCTCCTGTGTGTGGCTTGTCCTTACAGCGGGTCTATTGCTCGGACTTCCCCGGGAGAGCAGCTCTTGTCCCAGCCGCTGCCTGTGTTTCCGGAGCACGGTGCGCTGCATGCATCTCATGCTGGAGAGCATTCCCTCCGTCTCCCCGCAGACCACCATCCTGTAAGTGCGCCCTTCATTCCTCAACTTCATTCATTCCTCAACTTCATTCATTCCTCAACTTCAATCCTGAACTGCATGACACCCACTGAGCGGAGGGGGAGATGGGGCAGGTATTGGGGGATGGGTAACACTAAAGGGTTAATCCGGGCCAGTCTAGCCATGGGCTGATCTCCTAACTTCTTATCTAGGGTCTGATCTCTTCCCTAACTTTTTGTCCTCATTCAGGGTCTGATCTCTTCTCATAACTTCTTATCCTTGTCTAGGGTCTGATCTCTTCTCCTAACTTCTTATCCTTGTCTAGGGGCTGATCTCTTCTCCTAACTTCTTATCCTTGTCTAGGGTCTGATCTCTTCTCCTAACTTCTTATCCTTGTCTAGGGGCTGATCTCTTCTCATAACTTCTTATCCTTGTCTAGGGTCTGATCTCTTCTCCTAACTTCTTATCCTTGTCTAGGGGCTGATCTCTTCTCCTAACTTCTTATCCTTGTCTAGGGGCTGATCTCTTCTCCTAACTTCTTATCCTTGTCTAGGGTCTGATCTCTTCTCCTAACTTCTTATCCTTGTCTAGGGGCTGATCTCTTCTCATAACTTCTTATCCTTGTCTAGGGTCTGATCTCTTCTCCTAACTTCTTATCCTTGTCTAGGGGCTGATCTCTTCTCCTAACTTCTTATCCTTGTCTAGGGTCTCATCTCTTCTCCTAACTTCTTATCCTTGTCTAGGGTCTCATCTCTTCTCCTAACTTCTTATCCTTGTCTAGGGTCTCATCTCTTCTCCTAACTTCTTATCCTTGTCTAGGGTCTCATCTTTTCTCCTAACTTCTTATCCTTGTCTAGGGTCTCATCTCTTCTCCTAACTTCTTATCCTTGTCTAGGGTCTCATCTCTTCTCCTAACTTCTTATCCTTGTCTAGGGTCTCATCTCTTCTCCTAACTTCTTATCCTTGTCTAGGGTCTCATCTCTTCTCCTAACTTTTTGTCCTCATTCAGGGGCTGATCTCTTCTCCTAACTTCTTGTTCTCATTAAGCGTCTGAGCTCCCAACTTCTTGTCCTCTTGGGGCTAATCTAACTTCATATCCTCATCCAGGGGCTGATCTCCTTCTCCTAACTTCTTGTCCTCATTCAGGGTCTGATCGCCTAACTTCTTGTCCTCTTAGGGCTAATCTTCTAACTTTGTATCCTCATCCAACTTCATCTCCTCATCCAGGGGCTGATCTCTTCTCCTAACTTCTTGTTCTCATTCAGCGTCTGATCTCCTAACTTCTTGTTCTCTGGGGGCTAATTTAACTTTGTATCCTCATCCAGGGGCTAATCTCTTCTCCTAACTTGTTGTCCTCATTCAGGGTCTGATCTCCTAACTTGTCCTCATTCAGGGTCTGATCTCCTAACTTGTTGTCCTCCCGGGTCTAATCTTATACATTCTTATCTTCTCCCAGGGGCCGATCTCTTCTCTGAGCTTTTCTCTTGACACGTTGTCCTCATCCAGGGTTTATTCTCTTCTTACTTACAGTGCTAATTCTTTCTTTTTTTTCCCCTCTTTTTCTGACTTCTTGCCTCTAGTCTAGGGTCTGATCTCAAATCCCAGCTTCTTGAACTCATCCAGAGTCTGAGCTAGTCTCCTATCTTTTTGTTCCCTTCTCCTGACCCCAGTCCTGGGTCAGATCTCTAATCCCAGCTTCTTGCCCTCATCTAGAATCTGATCTTTTTTGACTTATTGCCCTCAATCCAGGGTCTGATTTCTTCAGCAGACCTCTTGCCCTCGTGAAGAGTCTGATCTTTTCTCCTGTTTTTTTTGCTCTTCTTTAGGGTCTAAACTCTTCTCTTAGCTTTACTCTTCTTTAGGCCCCTTTCACACTTGTGTGACCTGAAAGTCGCACGACTTTGAAGCGGCTTGAAGCAATGCCTGTGTAATCTTGAGGTCTATGGACTACACGTCTCATCAAAGTTGGACCAAAATAGTGCAGGGACTACTTTGAAGTCACACAGATATAAATTATACCCATTGGAAACCATAGAGTACAACTTGTCATGCGACTTTGCAGTCCCAAATCGCAGGACAAGTTGCACAAGTGTGAAAGGGGCCTTAAGGTATGAACTCTTCTCCTTCTTGCGTTTCTTCAGGGCCTGATCTCTTCTGGCTTCTTACACTCATCTAGAGTCTGATCCCTTCTCCTACTCCTATCTTCTTGTTTCCTTCTCCTGCTTTCATGCCTCCCCATCCAAGGTCTGATCTTTTCTCCTGACTTTTTGCCCTCATCCAGAATCTGATCTTTGTACATGATGACTTGCCTTCATCAAGGGTCCAACCTCTTTTCTTAACTTCTTGTCAACTTCCAGAGCGTAACCTCTCCTGACTTTTTGCCCGCAATCCAGGGTTTGATCTCTTCAACTGACTCTTCTTGTCCCTTGTCAAGAGGCTGATCTCTTCTCCTAGTTTTTTGCTCTCATACAGGGTCTGGTCTTTTCTTCTTTTGTGTTGCCTCTTATTCAAGGCCTGATCACGTCTCCTGACTTTCTGCCCCCTTCCAGGGTCCTATCTCTTCTCCTGACTTTTTGTCCACATCCAGGGTCTGATCTCTTCTCCTGACTTTTTGCCCACATCCAGGGTCTGATCTCTTCTCCTGACTTTTTGCCCACATCCAGGGTCTAATCTCTTCTGACTTTTCGCCCACATCCAGGGTCTGATCTCTTCTCCTGACTTTTCGCCCACATCCAGGGTCTGATCTCTTCTCCTGACTTTTCGCCCACATCCTGGGTCTGATCTCTTCTCCTGTCTTTTCACCCACATCCAGGGTCTGATTTCTTCTAACTTTTTGCCCACATCCAGGGTCTGATCTCTTCTCCTGACTTTTCGCCCACATCCAGGGTCTGATCTCTTCTCCTGTCTTTTTGCCCACATCCAGGGTCTGATCTCGTCTCCTGTCTTCTTGCCCACATCCAGGGTCTGATCTCTTCTCCTGTCTTCTTGCCCACATCCAGGGTCTGATCTTTTCTCCTGACTTGTTGCCCACATCCAGGGTGTGTTCTCTGATTGTGCAGGGGTGGATAGGTTCTTCTTTTCAGTGTTTAAAATAAGCATTTGAAAAGTATTTAAAGACTACAGTTCTTTAATAGAACTTGAATTTTAATATTGAAGCATCTCTGGTTTTCTGTGACAGTTTTTTTTAAATGTTACGTTACATTTGTACATTTTATTGTTTGTCTGTTGATCTTTGATTATGGTTTTAAAATGAACCCCTGTTTTTACCTTACCTTGTAAAATCTCTAGCCAAAGCTGTTTTTTTTTAAAATCTGGATAAAGCGGATAAGGGTTAGAAATTCTGGCGGGTCTGATGGAGTATGCTCTTAGGTGGATTTTTAATGCTGTCTGTCTAATTCCCTTTTTTGTAACACCCTGGGCAAAGGGCAGGAAATTTGGAAGTTGGAAGCAGAGACAGCAGTAAAACCATACATGGATTGGCCGGTTCAGCAGATACTTTTGTACAATCAGCCTGTTGGAAAACTTCTGCTCAATCAGTCCTGCTGGTTATAGCCAGCAATGATGATTGTTGTATTCTGACAGTTTTGAAACATCCCTGCTGTCAGAATACAATAGCTCAGTGAGAATGATTTCCCCCATCTACATAGAATGTGTGGATGGGGGAATTCAGTCCCTCTTCTTTCTTTTTTTTTTTTTTTTTTCCCCCCACCTCGCTGGTTGTCTGGGCTGCCTTGGCAATCATTTGGTCCTTGCTCTGTCTGATAACTGTTTAAATATGATTTGAGAAGATATTTCCCAAATAGGGACACTGAGAGCAAAAAAAACCTGTTGGCTGAAATAAGGCTTTGAAGATGCCAAGCATGGAAAACAATAAAAACCAACATTGGCCAATGTGCTTAAAAGCGGGATGAAAGTGGGCACCATTGTAATTGTGTTATTTAGCTTGAGTAAAAGAAGTATGTTTTCTGGGGTTACAATCAATTGATCTCTTCAAACTCACAAACAACCCTTTGTATAAGATACTTTTCTCCAGATGCCATCAATAACTTTTATCTTGGTTATATGAGATTATGTCAAGAATTTGTGGGATGAGTGGCTGTAAAGCATTAACATTGTACAGTCTGTATGTGATCTTTTCCTGACCCGTTATTGGTCTGTATTGTGCTACAGAAAGAACTTTTCTCATGTTTTGTGCTGTAGTGGGATCTCCTGGGGGCTCCATGTAAGCGAAACTTGTTGAGTCTTCAGAGGTCTCATTAATTTTTAACTTTTTTCGGTTGCTTTCTGTACTTCTCAGTGGGGTGAACTCTTTAATAAGTCACTGAGCAGACTGTTGTAAACGTATCCTAATTGTATGAATATGTTACAGTGCTGGAGTTATTTGATACAACTTGTGTTGAGAATATCAAATGTTTCTTGTTTTTTCTCTGTATTTTTTAGAAATGTTTGATTTTGGATTAAAATTTTAGGCTGCATGAACACGGGATAAAATAATCCAATTTATGCTGATCTTTCTGCCGGCAGAAAAATGTAAGGTTATTTATTAGGTATATACCGATACCAGTTTCTTAAGACAGAGTGCGAGCACCGATAATTTTTCTCAAGTACCAATTACCGACGCCTATTTTTAGTGTCATGTGACACGTTATTAAATGAACTAATATGTTAATCTAATGTAAATACATTTTATGTGGTTCTGTTTATTTTATTATTATATTCTATATTGTGTTTTGAAGTGCATCTGATCCGCATTATATATGAACTAAACCAGTTTTCTATGGAGCTGGTTCACATATGTGCGTGCCAGACAGTGCAATTTTTTTTTTTTTATAAAGAAAGTCAGGTACGATTTTCAGTCTGGTTCAGGTGCGATTCCCAGTGTTGTACACTTTAAAAATTCACACCTGAACTGCTGAACGAAATCGCACTGGACTCTTTTTGCATATCGCACAGAAACTGGCCCCGCACATATGTAAACCCGTTTTAAAGGCAGCGGTTACAGTCTGCAGACTTGAAGGTATCAGTTGTACTATCGAAGCATTTGTGCGAACAATGCTATTATTTAAGTCCTTTTTTAAGTTTTTCTTAGTTTTTTGAGTTTTATGTTTAATTTGAATATTTAATTTGATTGAAATGATATATCACTTTTTTCACAGCTATTTTCAGAGAATGTTGAATCATCTTCATGAACCCCGGCTCATTTGGGCTGAACCCCAGGCACACTTAAACCACCATTCAACTTGGTTTTACATTTATTTATTTTTCTTTATTATTATTGTATGGTTTTGTTTTTATTTTTTTTTCATATAACATACCTAACCAGAAGGTTAGCTTCAATAGAGTTCATGTGACTTATAGGGATTGTAAAGTTAGAAGGGTTTTTTTTTTTTTTTTATCTTGACGCATTCTGTGCATTAAGCTAAACAACCTACTTTGTGTAGCAGCTCCCCTCAGCCCCCTTATCATTTACCTGAGCCCCATCTCTGTCCAGCGATGTCCACCAGTGTCTCGGCTGTCCGGGAAGCTCCTTCCTGATTGGCTGAGACACAGCAGCGGTACCATTTGCTCTCGCTGCTGTCAGTTAGCCAATTAGGAGAGAGAGGGATGGGGCCGAACCACAGCTCTGTGTCTGAATGGATACAGGGAGCTGCAGCTCGGCTCGGGTTCCCCTCATAGCAAGCTGCTTACTATGGGGGCATTCAACAGGAGGGAGGGGCCAGGAGCACAGAAGAGGGGCCCAAGAAAAGGAGGATCCAGGCTGCTCTTTGCAAATCCACTGTACAGAGCAGGTAAGTTATACGTTATTTTTATAGAACAAAGAAAATAAGACTTTCCAATCACTTTAAGGCTTTGGGTTGTTTGAGAAGCAGTGGTGGATGTGTTTCAGCCCTTTTATACCTAACTATTCTTTATTGTTACCCTATTTACATAGCTTTAAGTTATCTTTTAAGTATAGCTGCACCTTTTTAAACAGCATTTACAGACAGTAAGCAAAAACAAATCGGTGGAACGCCAATGATATTTGAAAAACAATGCAGAACTCCAGTTTCCCCCCAATGAAAGATGCCAGATAACTGTTCTACTAATCCAGACACTGTTGTAGTGTATCAGGTCAGTTCACTCCACACTTTATCTGGTAATCTGAGGATCCCCACAAGGGATACAGAGAGGAAATCCCTAGCACACCCTCTGCAGCACTTGTTTTCCTATTTCCCACACAGAACATTTCTTGGAAAAAGCAAAATGCCTGAAGTTAGTCCCAACCATCAATCAGATTATTATCCTGTTCGGAAGATTGAATATGATTGGTATTAGGGGGAAGTGGAACCTGGAGTTACTAAGCATAGTCTTCAGGACGTATAAGCTGTATTATTGCTGAATGCACTCCGTTACAGAAAACATAGATTAAAGCAAACCTTTACTTTGCCCAGAGCAGGCAGAGTAAAGTCACACTACATAGAACGCTCCAAAAGGTGCCTACTGGTTCCTTTTCTTTGCTACCTATGCTCACGGTAACACATAACTTCACTCCAAGATCTTCCTGTATCAGTGACTCAAGGAAGAAGAGTCTGCGGGATTACTTCAGATAGACTTCTGGGGCAATTCTAACACAGGTGCTGCTTTTGGTTGTGCGTCTACCTCCTCAAGTGCTGGAAGACCTGCTATGGTAGGATGCACATATATGAGGGCATAGTACTGCTGATTATATTGTGCTCTACCCAATCTAGACACTAGGCACCTGCTTTAATGTTCATTACCATGGATGGTCAAATCTGTATCCATGTTGGACAAAGTATCCAGTACCCTGATCGGCGGCCCTTTTGATTGCCCTCAACTGTCCCTTTTGGCCTAATTCTACTGATGGCAACAATGGGGCACTGTCCCTTTTGGCCTAATTCTACTGATGGCAACAATGGGGCACTATTCCTTCCACTAACAGCAAGGATTGGGCACTATTCCTTCCACTAACAGAAATGATTGGGCACTATTCCTTCCACTGACAGCAACAATTATTCCTTTTCCTACCACTTACAGCAACCATGGTGTGCTATTCCTACCACTGATGACGACTACAGGATGCTGTCTGAAGGACCAGGAACTGGTTTGTTTAGAAAATCTGAAGGCCCCTGGTTTAACACCTAGATTTCACACAACTGGTGTTTTCCATTTCAGTCTGATATTCCTATGAAACCAGGAATGTGTTTTGGGCAGATACTTCCTTGGCCCAGATGTGTAGATAGGCAGCATACGCCAGGCCTGTGGAACTCAAGATTAGCAGACTGCACCTTCACCATTTTTTTTTCTTTTGTAAAGAGGGGTGGTGTCTTAGGACCTCTGTCAGTTTTTTCAATCCACATCAGTTTTTTTATGAGTATTAACATGGGCATAAAGTAACATGAGTGTTGACAAGGACATGCACCTATGTTGTACATATTCAGTGAAAGAAAAAGAAAAGGTGTCTGCAATAAAGCATGCACAGAAGGAATGTATTACACAGTTGGCACTGTTGACCTGTTGGGGGTACTTGGGGACCGATGTTGGGAACCACTGCCTTAAACATAACGGATTACAAATGAGTCGATGACACTTAAGTTTGAGTACGTCAGGAACCAAAACTCACAAGGACCCCTATTCAAAATCAAGTATTTGCTGGGTCTAATAATTCTGTCTGCCACAAACCCTGAAAGTTCTGAAATTTTTTTGTGCAACCTCTCTGGTTCTACCCTGATCAGGGTTTAAATGCAGTCCTCGTACCTACTAGGATCATTCGCCTTCTCTATGTATAGTTTTTACCACTGTCACCAGGACTGAAAGTAAGGTCCCATACATACTATTCGATTTTCTGCAGATTTTTGTCTTCAGGTTTACCAAAACCATAGAATATGAGGTCAAACCTTAAGGGTTTCAATTTGTATGCAATCAGGCAGGCTCTTGCACTACATGGTTTTGGTAAATCTGAAGACAAAAATCTGCAGAAAATCGAATAGTGTCTATGGGGTCTTGGGAAAGAGCCACAATTTTTAGAGTTGTCAAAACAGAATTGGGCTTTATATAGTACATACCTGTCCATCAGCCTGTTTGCTAAAACTTCACTCTATAGCAGAGCTCCTGGCACTCGTCAAATATGGTTACCCCTTGCTGGCCACTGCGGTTCCTCCTGCTGACCTGCGTTCACTGCAGGACACAATCCTGATGTAGGGGTCTCCAAGAGAAACCACAGGAGCCAGTGGGGGGCACATACTTCTTACATACCCCAATGTATGGAATCCAACCAGCCCTGGGAGTTCTGCTACTTTACAAATAAAAAAATGACGCCAAAAGCAGTATAATCTCACTACGGGATTTCCAGTAAAGGACACTGTGTCATCCTCCGAGTTAAATTTGTTGCATACTTGATCAAGTCGTTCTCAGTTGCATGGATTTTGCTGACATCCATTATGTGTAAGGCTGGGTTCACACTAGAGCGGCATGCAGCAGGGGTCCGGTGCGTCTCCATTCACCGGTTCAGGTCTGGTTTCAGCCTGAATTTTTGGCTGAAATCAGACCTGAAAAGGACCAAAAGACAAACAGGAGATGTGTGAACTGGCTCCATAGAGAACCAGTCACAATCCCCTGCTATGTAAATTGGATGCGGGGAGACCCGCATCCAATTCACAATAGTGTGAACCCAGCCTAAAGGTTAGCTTGTTGCCTAAAAACAACATGCCCAAAATGCTATCTACTCCACCATGATACAGGTCCAAAATGCCATATTCCAAAACACACACTCCATAGCAAAATGCAGATATGTTAAATTAATTTTTCATTTTTATAGCCATGTCTAAGTGATTTTGATGTTTTTCTAGGAGTTTCCTTTTGTAAAACAATCCCTGATGCCCTATCATTTTCAGCAGTGCTTCACACAAGACAAACATGGCCCCTGTGGTGAATCAGTACAGCAATGTTCCTGTACAGCTTAACCCTGTATCTGAACAAGCAATGAAGTGACAATCCAACTTTCCAGAACAATTTTTAAGATAACACGTCTAGCATGTTCCTCATCCATGAAAATCTGTCCCATTTTACAGCTCTGAGGCTAAACACAACTGTTATTGTTTCATATCCTGAGGCCAATGCATATTCTTCATAACAAAATGGAAGGAAATGGCTTGCAACTATTTGCAGTTAATTAAACAATGCCAGGAGCCGTCCTGAACACTGGAAATGCTGGCTGCCAGCGGTGCTTACCAGGGAATGTTCATTCCATTCCCCCCTATTACAGCATTTCAACATAATGTATATACACCGTGCAAGAATGCAGCCACACTCCGAGCAAACAAGGACTTTTCCACACCACAGAGGAGGGGGGGTAAACCTTCCAGAAAGTTAATTTCAGTTATGGATAGTTTTACATAGTTACATTGGTCCACCTTGCATATACCATACCTGTGGGATGGGAGTCACATCATATATATGTATTAGTCACTTCACTTGATGTATCAGCACTGAAGTCACGTTTTATTCACATATGAACTACTACACATATAGTCATTCTTAGCAATTGTGGATTTATATTTATTTATCACTAAGTGGTTTTATACCATATTGTTTATTATTAGTTAGCTCATTTAGAGGTTTTGCGCGGAATCACATACAAAATTGATTTTTATTGTGCAACTTTTAGCTCATAGGTAGTGAGTGGTGTTCACTATTTTTGATTTTGCAGCATTACACATATTATTTTACACAGATCACTCTAGTAGCGCAGAAGTCTATCGTAAGATACCTGTGGGATCCCTCTAGAAGCTGCTCCAGTAATCTCCACTAGCTTCCAGACCCTGTGCCAGTGCATTGAATATACAACCTGCCTGCCGGATTCACTTGCGATAATCGTTAGCGACTGCTATAACCGCTAGCCATAATCACTGTCTTCTCCCGGTAGACAGCAGGAGAGATTCAACTGTCAGCACTGTCTGTGTTGATGGGGGATTTGGGCAAATTTCTTTCCTGACGCAGAACTCGCATTGTCTGCAACTGTGACCTCTCCATTAGGCCCTGTACCGTTTTCAAGCAATTTTAAAGCCCCTTTTGTGCCTTTTTAATTTTTTTCTTGTTTTTAGGAGCATTGTAGATCATAAATGAGCCTCACAGACTTTTTAAATATGAGGGCGCCTGAAAAGCGAATAATGCTTTTTTCCAAATGTGTGTTGTTTTGTTTTTTTGTTTTTTTTTAAGGATCTCCCAGTAAAGTCTGTAGGGCCAAAATGCATAATTCTGCCTGGAAAAAAAGATCATGTACTTTTACAAGAGATGAACATCAAGCTACAAGTGACATAATGCTAAAATGTGAATAAGGACCATTGAAAACAATGGGATTCTTCTAGTTGAGCTTTGTCATGATCAGAATGAGTTTAGACCCCTTTCATACTGGGGCCGCCCGTGCGTTCGCTGTAAAGCGCCACTTGTTTTAGCGGCACTTTTTGGCCACTAGCGGGGTGCTTTTAACACCAAAAAAGGGGTTAAAACCTACCGTGATGCAGCGCTTCCGAAACGCTGCCCATTCATTGTAATAAGCAGGGGAATTTTGGGAGCGCTGTCTACAAACCAAAGATTCTGCTTACAGGTCTTTTTCCAACGTCCCGCAAGCACACCGCCTGGGTGTGAAAGCACCCATTGCAATGAATGGGAGGCAGTTTACAGGCACTATTTCTAGAACTAAAATCAGTGTGAAAGGGGTATTAGGTGTTAATGGGCCCTTAGAAGCAAGCCACTTGGTTAAAAGGTTCTGTCTCTACCACGAAGTTGACATAGACAATAATGCCACCCCGAAGATTCCCATGTTGAAGCCATGCTGATTATAACTGTGGACTGCAATAATTGTTCCAATGAGCAGCAATCTCAGAGCAGCAGACCCCAAGATTGACACATAGCTGTGAAGGTAGTATGTCATGTCTCACAGACAGTGGTATGTCATGTCTCACAGACATATAGCACCAACATAGGCGGCAGGGGTGTTCGTGCTCCAGGGGGATCACCACTGTAGGTCACTTTTCATCTATATCACATTAGAGGTTTAGGAACAGGAACTTGCCAAATAAGTCATTAGACACCTTTTGATGTCTAATGAATGACCTCCAGCCTATTATAAATCTTTATTGTCTCTTTTAATCTCTGAAAGTTGCAGAATCTACGATCTTTATCTGAAAGAGCACAGCTTACAATTGGGGTTTGTGTCAGCCTGCTCACTCTATTTATCATTCAATTGACTTGAGTCATCTCAGCGTATCATTACAAGACGGGGCCCTTTTATGTTCCCTTCATTTCATCTTTTTCTTTTGACGAACAATCAGCGGATTTCTTCTGTTCTAAGGACCCAGACCTCAGCAAATCCAAGCAAGCACAAACCAGGACAAAAATGGGACCCCCGTTGAGAAGTATTTATGTAATATGTTTATATTGCAGTGACACATTTGTAGTGCTCACAGAGTATGTGGGACCATTCCAGAAAGAGTTTACACGTGCTGCCCCGAAAGGCAGGACTTTCAGATGTCTTTTGAAGACTTGATTTTTTTTTTGCCACAAGTTTTTAGAAAATGTGGAAAGAAAATGAACATTATTTTTTTGCACAAAGTTGTCAGTTTTGTAAGATATTTTTCACACACAGCGTAGGCATACGTAGATTTTCACCTCAAAACACTCACCCCTACTCCTCCTGATGTGGAAGTTCAACCAGTCTGTCCAAGACTTATGATGACGGCAGGGCTCTTAGACTAGGTCCAGTTAAAGCAGAGTTCCACCCAGAAATGGAACTTCCGCTGATCCGTTCCCCCTTTCTGGTGTCACATTTGGCACCTTTCAAGGGGGAGAGGGGAGCAGATATCTGTCTAATCCAGGTATTTACTCCCACGTCCTGCGAAAGAGCACCGTGGAATCCGCGGTGAACTACGCCATGTGCGACCCCTCCTCCGTCCGCCCCCCCCTCCCCCCCGCGCTGACTTTTGGGAGACACACAGGTCCCAAAAGACAGCAGGGACCATTCAGAATGCGCAGTGCGACTTGAACATGCGCAGTAGAGAACCAGGCTGTGAAGCCGCAAGGCTTCACTTCCTGATTCCCTTACTGAAGGTTCCAGCGCCTGTACCCGGAGCCGAGGGACGGGTCGGCTTCGGGTGAGGACATGGCAGGCACCCTGGACAGGTAAGTGTCCTTATTTTAAAAGTCCGCGCTGCAGTATTTGTAGCTGCTGACTTTTTTTTTTTTTTTTTTTTTTTTTTTTTTTTTTTTTTGGGGCGGAACTCCGCTTTAAGGTTTCAAGAAGTGCTCATAATACATCTGTGACTGGCACAGGTTAAAATGATTGTTGGAAAGTTGTTCATGTGAAAATTTAAATAAAGCTGTGGCCTTGTCCTCTTCCTGTAGTTTATTGGGTAAGGTTATTGGTAGTTATGATTAGTATGGTTTTAGACCTATGCTCCTCAGCAGTCATGGCTTTTTTTATAACGTCCAGTGTGCATGAGGCCTAAGGGTCACCTCTCTATGAGTGGTCAGGGAATATAGCTCAGTGTAGTGTCACCCACAGCAGTGTCCGTTCCTATGAGCCAAAGCCAAACTAGCCTGGCCTACTGGTAACTGGCTACCCCCAGGAAATACAGGAGACTGAAGAAAGGAATTCCAAAAGAGTTCCTGTTGTCTGAAGGGGATTCTGGGACTGGGGTCTCACAGGCACATACTGTAGTCAGCGGGATGTGCAGGTGGGTCAGCTCAGGAGACGGGCAGCGACATGGTCAATAAGCAGGCAGAGGCAACACTGCGCTGGTGTGGCGATGATCGGAAATTCTTTTGCTGGCTGCACTAGCTCTGGTGACACTGTACTGATGTGGCAAAGATCAGGGATACCATTGCTGGCTGCACTGGTCCGGTGACATTGTCAGAAACACTGAAACTGGCTGTAAAAACCTACAGTTGAGCTGCATTTTTATCGTCCCTCAACTCTTCCCACTTTAGATGGGAAGGTAGCAACCTGGGGGTGTACATAGGCCATGGCAAGAATTATGCCCCCTGTTGAGCTTGGCAGGCGATACCATCCGCTGAACGCAACCCTTTCAAGTGAATGGGGCTTCGCTGTAAGCGCATCACAACCACGCACAACACATGAAGTTGCTGTGCAGTAATGCAGCACTTCTGGGTAAAACTGTTTAACGCAACGCAAGTGTTTTAAATAATTTTTTTACCATTTTTGTTTGTTTTTACATAAAAAAGAGAGTGATCAGTATCACCAGAGGAGTGAAGTGTCACTATGGTGACATTATATGGCCCTGATCAGAGAGACTGTATGCTGCAATGACATACAGTGTCACTGATCAGTAACCAGAGCAGTACAGAGTGACCATAGTGACACTGCACTACTCTAATGACAGTGATCAGTGACACACACACACACACTAAATATTGCATTTTTATCTTTTCAGTGTGTAGTACAGTGCCCAGTGCACTTCACATTACAAAGGGCTGCAGCTGGCAGCCTGTGTTGTCATCTGTGATTAGTCACAGCGATTACCTGGTACAAGGCCAATCATAGTGGCCCTGTACCCCGATCCTTGATCATCGGTTTCCGGTGAACGCAGCAATCACAAACTGCATCGGTGCGCAGCCTGGGGGCTCTGCACGAGCGCCCACAACGGGAGGAGGTACGGGTAGGTTCTCCCGAAATAACAAGGAGGCTCCATTCGGCTGTATATGTATTGAGCGGGAGGTGGTTGATTAAAATCTGGCAAACATTCAGCTCACATAAACATATTTTACATATATACAAGAGAATAAATAAATACACATATGTGCATACAGACCAAAATTAAGCTTGCATAAGCGGAAAAAGAAGGAAAAAAAAAAAAGGCAGTTTGTTATAAATGCAGCAAATTCTATACAAGCACGATATACATGGCTGCATTCGTACAGATGTTTAACCATGCTGCAAATCACAACGTCAAGAATCCACTGACAGCTGTTTGCAGATAGCTGCAAAAGGTCATGAATAGCTGTGACAGCTGACAGCCCGTTATTGTACTTCATAGGCTCAGCAGCCACAGCTATTCGCACACAGCTGTCAATCCCAGCCGCAGGAGTCATTAGATTTTTGTCACTGGGATTGGCAGCATGATTAAACACCAGCATGAATGCAGCCTTAATCCTGTACGTAACAAATTTTGTGCCTTTGCACTAGTTGTTGTGTGTTTTATCCAATAAGCTTTTTACATGGCTTCCTACATAGAAGGTGTGATAGTCTAGTTCAGTGGTGGCGAACCTTGGCACCCCAGATGTTTTGGAACTACATTTCCCATGATGCTCAACTACACTGCAACGTACATGAGCATCATGGGAAATGTAGTTTTAAAACATCTGGGGTGCCAAGGTTTGCCATCACTGGTCTAGTCTATGTTGCTGCAAAGGTTCATGACGTTTCTGTATTGTCCTGTGCTTACACTACGGCACTTGTTTGTGCAATGAAGAAGCTAGTTAATAAATATGTCACAGGTTGTTAATTAAGGCCTCTTTCAGACGAACGATCCGTTCAGGTCCGCCTGTCAGTTTTTTAGGCGGACCTGAGCGGACCCCCCATAGACATCTATGGAGCGTCGGATGTCAGCGGTGACATGTCCGCTGACATCCAACCCGCTGCGATCCGAAAAAGTGTAACGGAGGAAAAAACCTACTTTTCCATCCGTGATCGGATTGGGTGACGACGGACTCTACGGTCCATCGTCATCCGATTCCCCATAGGGGAGAGCGGCACTCTGACAGGTCCGTCGCTGCACAGTGTGCAGAGACAGACCTGTCATCTGCCTGCTCAGCGGGGATCCACGGAGCGATCCCAGCTGAGCAAGCGGATGTTCACGGGGCGGATCATCTTGGATCCGTCCCGTGTGAAGGAGCCCTTAGACCTCATGCACATGGACAAAAAGTTTACCTGTTTTGTGGCCGTGCAACTTTTTGTGGATGTGAACACAGGTACATTGTTGTCTTATGAGTCTAAGATGCATAAGTGATGCATTCAGAGCCATAAAAAAAAGTTTTTTAAGTTTTGAGTGCAGTAATTTACACATATACGCACCATATCTGTACAACACTGGCAGCTAGGAGAGGATAAAGAAAATTTTATGTGTGTGCCTACACATGTACACACGCATATGGAAGGCAGTGGGCCCCTTTTGCACAGATATATATATATATATATTTTTTTTTTAGTTTGTTTTTCATCCATTCATTGTTAATTTTAACACTATTCTGCAGCAGACAGACCCTTCTTTTCTATGTGCTACGTTACTGTATGGGGTATGGATGGGTACAGTATCTCCACCACAGCTTAGAACTCAGCCAGCAGATTTGTGTTATGGTGAGGCTATACATTTTTTTTTTTTTTTCCGTTTGCAATCACAACTTCATGAAGGGTTTTTCATATACTGTATATTCAAGAAATCTAGATACATATGTGTCATATGTAGAATATGCGCATGTGATAACTAAGCCAAATAGATTGCTCAACGAAATTTCTTAACTTTATATTGAGCTGCACAAGCTATAGGTTCTTTTCTATGTCCTTAAAGTAGAATTCCAGGCAAATCCTAACTACTCCTAAAAATGTTCCCTCCCCCTCTTAATACCTATGTTGACTAACCTGTGACGAAAGATATGTATACTTAGGTATTTTCAGGCTGTTCTGCTCTGGTCATGTGATGTGGTTCCCCAGTGTCAGCCTTAAGCGGCTTCAGGGGAAAGGAGGAAGCATTGAAAATGGATGGCCAGTAGTAAGCTGGAAGATGTCACTGCTCCCAGGCATTACCGGCTGTGGTCAAGTGCTTTCTCTTCTCCATGTTAGCCAGCGCCAGCTGCAGGGAAGATCACATGGCCAGATTGGAGCCGCCTAAAAATGGTCAAGTATGCAGATCTTTGTTTCATAGCTTAGTCAGAATAGATGTTAGGAGGTAGGAGGGAGCATTTTTAATGCCGTGTACACACGACCTGTCTTTCCGTCCTACCGAAGTCTGCCGGTCTTTCCGACGGACTTCCGCTGAAATGGACTTGCCTACACACGATCACACCAAGTCCGTTCGTTTAGAACGTGATGACCTACAACGGCACTAGGAAGAGGAAGTTCAATAGCCAGTAGCCAATAGTTGCCCTTGCGTCGTTCTTGGTCCATCAGACTAGCATACGGACGAGCGGTTTTCACGATAGGAACTGAGTCCGTCGGAAAGATTTGAAACTTGTTTTATCTCTAGGTCCGTCGGAATTTTCGGGAAAAAAGGTCCGAGGAAGCCCACACACGATCGGAATGTCAGACGAAATAGTACCATCGGGCCTTTTTTGCTGGAAAGTCCGGTCGTGTGTATGCAGCATTGGGCTAAATAGATTTTGCCTTGAATTCTACTTTACTCCTCACGATGGTTTGGTCTTAAAACAGATCTAAATTCTGCAATACTTCTGTTTAAATGATCCAACGGCTGCAAGATCCTTGCTTGCCATCGTCTCCCTAGCTTCTTTCGAGTGCCAGTCTTTGCCCATTTTTTATGGACAACACGGTCATTGCATTTCTCTTGTGCAATAAAGAGCCTGCCCGCTCACGTGTTTTTTTTTTTTTTTTTTTATTTGAGACTTTAGTTCCGCTTTATTATTATTATTATTATTATTATTATTATTATTATTATTAGAAAATATATTTCCTTGTTGAATCAGACCTGTGTAACTTTTTTGAAGTTAGTCAGAGGCCCTCAGGTTTATTCAGGTTATGACCTTATGTTTGTCCTGATATAACATAGACCTTTCTCCAGTTTTGGTCTCCTGCCTATCTTTTATGTCACTGTGTTAAGAGGTTCTTAAACCTGGGTTCACTGGTATATCTGTAATATTGGTCAGCCCTGTGAAAGGTGAGCCCTCCAGGCTTTTGTCTCTATAATCTGGTAAATTCTTGCTAATCCTCTTAGACTTGCCAGTATTTCTGCTTCCAGTAGTCTTCCGGGACAGCTGGATCCTTTCCTTGGGTTATGTTTTCCTTTTCTGTTGTATACATTTTTTTTTTTTTTTAATCAGATTACGCCCCATGTTTCTTATTTTTACTAAACCATTTAGCAGGACTTTCCTTAAAGTGTTTTAGGTGATACATTTTCTGTTCCTGTTGAAGGAGGTGTCTATCTCACATGAGTCTTGGAAACCGAGTTAAGCCTAGTACACACTCACAGGTTTATTTTGTTTAACTCAGTGGGCTGAACGAAAAAAAAAAACTGAAGCGCTAGGGAGAAGCCACTGTACTAACAATCCGATGTTAGTACAGCAATCTCCCCTGCTGAGCTATTGTGTTCTGACAGGGGGCCATTGGCTGAAAGTGCTGATTGGGTGCTGACCTTTTTTGGTCATGCCCCTTCAACAGAAGCTGGTCGAATGGCCGGTTTCTGTCGGACCGGGCTGCTGTACACACAGCCCGAATATCTGTTTCTTTAGAACCGGCCAATGCCGCCTGATATTTGTCCTGAGTGTACGACCCTTTACTAGTAGGTCTAACTCTGTTTTTAAGGAGAGAGAAGAGTTTGTTGGACTAATGCAGTCATTTTCAGATACGGTTAGGTCTATATATATTTGGACACAGGCACAATTTTAGTTTTTTTCAGGTATTTACCAAAATATATTCAAGCTATAGTTATATAATGGATATGTGCTGAAAGTGCACACTTTCAGGTTTAATTTGAGGGCATGTATGTCCAAATTGGAGGAAGGGTTTAGAAATTACAGCTCTTAAGAATAGCAATCCCCCTTTTTCAAGGGACCAAAAGTTATTGGACAATTGAATCAAAAGCTCTTTCATGGCCAGGTGTGGGCTACTCCTTCGTTATTTCTTCATCAATTAGGAAGGTAAAAGGTCTGGAGTTGATTCTAAGTGTGGAATTTGCATTTGGAATCTAGTGCTGTGAACCTACATCCTGCGTCCAAAGGAGCTGTCCATGCAAGTGAAACAGGCCATTGTAGGGCTTTAATGATGAAACAAAACCATCAGAGAGATAGCTGCAACATTAGGGGTGACCACATCAACAGTGGTACATTCTGAGGAAAGAAGAACGCACTGGTGAACTCAGCAACATAAAAAAGCCTGGATGTCAACAGTGGTGGATGATCGCAGGATCCTCTCTGTGGTAAAGAAAAACCCATTCTCAACATCCAGACAAGGGAAGGACACTCTCCAGGAGGTGAGAGTAACATTGTCAAAGTCTACAATCAAGAGAAGACTTCACAAGAGCAAATACAAAGGGCATCCCATTCATATGCCTGAAGAATATAAATGCTAGATTAGACTTTGCCAAAAAAAATCTAAAAAAGCTAGACCAGTTCTGGAAAAACATTCTTTGGATGGATGAAACTAAGATTAATCTGTACCAGAATGACGGGAAGAAAGAAGAGTGGAGAAGGCTTGGAACAGCTCTTGATCCAAAGCATACAACTTATTCTGAAAAAACAAGGTGGATGCAGTGTGATGGCATGGGCATGCACGGCTTCCAGTGGCACTGGGTCATTGGTGTTTATTAATGATGTGACAGAAGACAGAAGGAGTCAGATGAATTCTGCAGTGTTTAGAGATATACTGTCAGCCCAGATTCAGCCAAATGCAGTAAAGTTGATTGGACGGCACTTCACAGCACAGATGGACAATGATACAAAACACACTGCAAAAGCAACCCAGGAGCTTTTGAAGGAAAATAAGTGAAATATTCTGCATTGGCCAAGTCAACCACCTAATCTCAACACAATTGAGCATGCACTTCACTTGCTGAAGGCAAAACTAAAGGCAGAAAAACCCACAAACAAAAAAACAACTGAAGACAGCTGCAGTTAGAGCCTGGCAAAGCATCAGAAAGGAGGAAACCCAATCTTTGGTAATGTCCATGGTAGAGCTGCACCCGATTCTGGCCAAAATGAGAATCGCAATTTTTTTTTTTTTTTTTTTGCTTAGAATAAAGATCATGATTCTCTCACGATTATCGTGGTGTAACATCATCTTTCACATTCTACAAAAACATTGGGCTAACTTTACTGTTCAGTTTTTTTTTATTCATTAAAGCGGGGGTCCACCTATCTATCGTTTTTTTTTTTTTTTTCATTCACAAACTTTTCTTCTCAGCATTACATACTCACATATTGTGTGTAATATGTCCGCCTGTGTCAAGTTTCGTCGGAAAGAATAACTTATATTATTCACTGCAGGCGGTTTCCATCTTCATTGTGGGCATTTGAAGCCCACAAGCATTTATTTCCTGGATGTGGTGAATGCTGTGCTCCCAGCATTCACCGCTCGTTCCTGCACATGCTCAGTGGCATCCTGGGAAGCCTGAGACTAGCTCCCAGGAGTCTGGGAGAGGCTAGAAACACGCCTACTCCCACGGGAGGAGAAGAATAGAAAAATAAAAGGTAATTACGGCGATTTAAATTTTTTTAAACGGCATGTCAGCATCTAGGCAAGGAAGAGAATACATACAGATATTGTTCAAAATTTGGGTGGAACCCCGCTTTAACCGCTACAATACCATGCACTTTTGGCCATTCCTGCCCAGACCAATTTTCAGCTTTCAGAGCTGTCACACTTTGAATGACAATTGCGCGGTCATGCAACACTGTACCCAAGCTTTCTTTTGGTGGTTTTTGATCACCACTGGGGTTTTTATTTTTTGCTAAACAAACTAAAAAAAAGACCAACATTTTTGAAAAAAAAAAGTTTTTCTTAGTTTTTGTCATAAAATTTTGTTTTCCCCTTCACTGACAGGCACTGATGATTTGCACAACTGGGGGGGGGGGGCTGTGCTGATAATCAATGTGCTGATTATAAGCACAGACCCCCCCCCCCTCTGACAGGGAGAGCCGCCGATCGGCTCTCCCTGTCAGCGCGATGATCAGCTGTGATTGGTCCTGACAGAGGCTCCTTATAACGATCTGAGGTGTGGCGTGTCAGACTGACGATTTCAGCCATAAAAATCTTATGTCTGAATGCGCATCAAACTCGCACAGGACCCTTTTTTTTTTTCCTGCAGCAGAATCTGGTCGCACGGGTGTTCATACCTATGCGATCCGATTCCTGTCCGAGTTTGCAGATCACACTGCGATGTGCAAACTGATTTGGGGGTGTCATTAACTTTTACCTGACACTCCGAACAGTTCGCATAGGGCGGTGTGAACTGCCGCCGGGAAACATGCGATGCGGGAACCCGCAGTGGATTCGCAGGGTTCCCACATCGCAGCAGTGTGAACCGGCCCTTAGTATAATTTTTATTATTACAATTTGATATGTAGGATATGCTACATGAGGACAAGGTGCTCTCTCTCTCTCTCTCTCTCTCTCTCTCTCTCTCTCTCTCTCTCTCTCTCTCTCTCTCTCTCTCTCTCTCTCTCTCTCTCTCTCTCTCTCTCTCTCTGTTTGTATTCACATATGCTATAAAGCTTCCCCGGCTTTGATGTGAGCTGCCATACCTCAGTGTAATGGAAAATTGGGGCTTGGAGATTGTCAGCACCCAAATTACTTACAATGACTTACTGACATCTCCTAGTAGAGCTGCTACATATGCAATAGCTGACATTGAAACTACTGTATATGCCCTGCCCCTCCAGTGTATCATTTTGTAATCTATTTGAGTAGTCTGTAAAAAAAAAAATCCATTTTTGTATCCATATTTATTTCATCTTTTTGCTCATTGTTTTCCAAAATGATGTTTAGCAACAGCTCTTTGTGATTTTCTTTAGCCTGGCTTCTTACTACTTGTGGTTTATTGGTAGTAGTATGAAGAAATAAACTGGACACGATTATGGTTCATATTCTAGCTGAGCATATTACCTTAGTATGGTTCTGTGTTCTCATCCAGCACAAGAAGTCTTTGTAGCGCTTTGTCCTACAACGACACATCTGGAATGACGTTTTTCTGTCTTCACGGCACCTGGATTAAGTTGGATTGAATTTGTTCTCAGTGCCTGTTTAATTTTTTCTCTGGGTTTATGTTTGCTGCTGATTGTTTTCATTTCTTAGCAAAAAATGGCAGTTAATGAACTCGACTTTTTATTACAGATGGGTTTTGTTTGTAATTGTATTCTTTGGAATGTGAAGTTTACAGTATAGGATGCACACTATAATCTTGTTACAAATACAGGGATCTTGAGGGAACATCAAGTAATGGTTACTATTTAACAATAAGAGCACCAATAAAAGGGCCCTACTTGAATGTTCCCGTGTTTTCCCGATGGGATGCCCTGGACCATAGCTTTCCACCGTGATGCCCTCAGCTGAAGCGCGACCTGCTTTTACATGCCTGCTCTCTTCTATCTTGTGTGAGTGCATTACCTATAATAAACATGGTGTAACCCTTAATACTGCACTTAGATTGGCGCTGTTCTCCTTTTTGATCGACTTTCACAGAGCTGTTCTGCTACGAGCTGCCTATGTCTCAAGTGCCTTTCCTTTTGGGTCTCGCATACACCAGGATTTGTTCATGGGTGATGTTCTTATGGATGATTATTATTATTATTATTTTAAATATTGGACACTAAACACCCTAGAGTGGTATTAATTATTTATACGCCCCTGTCACACACTGCTGCTCGCTCCCTCCTCCTGAGCACTTACAAATCTCCCTCCTATTGCCTGCTGTCAGCTGACATAGCAGAACCACTATGTGCCCCAGGAAACATGTTGGGTGGAGCTACGCGCTGATGTCATCATGCCCCGCGTGACCCCGGAAGTGCAGGTGATTTGTATTTTGTTTTGCCGGCAAACGTTCTTCTATCCACATGAATTTACATGCTGTGTGATTGCCGATTTTTGGTTTTAACAATAAAGAAACCTTTTAAACGATAACACATTATTGGAGCCTCCTATTTTCTATACGCTTCGAAACATTTGATCCATCGAGATTTACGGATGAGATTTGGGGACTAGCTGGATTTCGCTGATGCCTGTCCCTAATTACCAGTGAGCTCTGGAGACGAGGCTAACCCTCTGACCCCGCAGAGGGCTATATCTGCAAACACTTATGACCTCGCTATTACAGGAGGTCCACATCTTCTGGTAAGAGTTTCCACAGAGAATTTCTATTCCCTCCGTGGCGGTGGAAAAGCTTTGGAATATTTCATTTTGCTGGAATTTTTTTCTACACTTTAGAACTTGTGTGTATTCAAATATTTGTGCCCGCCCCATCTCCTGCCCAGCTCTCCAGTGAGCACTGGAGGAGCAGAGTGGAGAGCGATGACTAACATCGCTCTCCACTCTGCATAGACCAAGAACTAAGCGATCAGTGGTCACATGATCAACTTGTTCTCGGTCTTAAAGCTGATGTGGGACAGCTGCAGCATAGAGGTGAATATGTACAGTACGTTTTTGTTTTTTTGTTTTTGCATTTTGTAAACGCCAAACTTCTCCATTTTAATCAGCTTTAAAAATCGTGACTATGCTTGTGACATGTGACTGTTACCCATGTAAGACCATAGATTATTTGAGCAGGAGAGTAGAAACCCCATTTTCACTAACAGAAAATATATTAAATAGGAACTAAACCATAAAAGCTATGCCAAGTCAAGCAGGGCAAAAAGAACTAGGTGTAGGGTTGCCACCTTTTTAGCAAGCCAAGCCCAAACAATTTAGAGGGGCATGTCAATTTTTTTGTGTTATATAGGCATGTTTAAAACCTTAAAACAATACACAACTCAGGAACTTACAAAGTTCAACTTTGAAAAAATGAAGGCAAGATCAGACATTAGTATGTCCAAACTGTGTCGATCTTGCCTTCTTCCGATGGGGTGATGTTACCCCTGTGAAAACCAAATTTTGAAGATGCACACAAATTGAGAGTCAAAATGTGGATTTCCCTCCTGATCCCATGCCTAATGTCAACATGTGCTAGCTCCCATCATGGGGGATCAATGGACGTGTTTCGGGGGGGTGCAACCCCTTCCTCTCAGCTACTTTATTTGTGAGGAAGGGGTTTCACCCACCAAACCCGTACATTGATATCCCGTGATGGCAGATAGCACATGTTGACACACTGTGTGCATTTTCAAAATTTTACTTTCAAGATATTTAAAAAATTGGTGAAAAATATCCAAAAAATTAAGACTTTAGGTGCTTTTTAGATTCGGCCTAAAACATCAATGATGTTTTTGAGTCTTTTTTCAATATCATTGATGTCTTCCTTGATCTTCTGTAAATCACGATTGCACACCATGATCTCCCCGATGAGGACGTGTGCACTTGAAATGAATTTCTTCTTCCACAACATCCACATCACCTAAAATTCAAAAACACACCATGTATTAAAAATAGGCAGGCATCCATCTATTACCTGAAGCTGTGGTCTCAGACACTCACCTGTTGTGGTCACTATTTCACCAACTATATAAACGTCTCCCTCCACATCCTCTGGTTGTGTTGGTGGTATTTCCCCTTCTTTAGTAGTTTTTGGGTCCCTGGTGTCCTCAGATGTCCCGAGGCTTTTCTCCCCTATGTGAAAAAAAAAGTTCCAAGAAAAAGAAATTATTTTTCCCTTTCTAAAGCTGAAATACTTACCTTTTTGTACCATTTTCACACATTAAAACACTCCTAGCATCCACTGGAGCACCTGTGTGAGACACCCTAAAAAGTTTGTTCTGGTGTCCCACACTAGTGCTCCTGCATCCAGATGTGTAAACAGCTGCTGAGTGTTCTCTCCTTATACACCGAATCAAGTTTGCATTTCATTCTAGTTACAAATCCATCTAGACAACAATGTACTAAACTTCTTTTAATACAAATAGGCCTGAACAAATATAGTTAACCTGTATCTGCCCCAAACATCGTATTAGTGGGCGAACGAACAATGTTTAATATGAACGATTACTGTGCCCATGAACCTTTTTGTGGACTATGGTATAAAAGGGAACACTGATGTACAGTGGTTTCTGCTCACCAAAGTTCCCACTTCCATCAGAGTTCCCAGCATTCCCCCTTTAAGTCAGGGTTCTCAAAGCCCCCTTTACTGCAGAGTTCGCAGAGCACCCCTTACATCTGAGTCTCCCTTACCTTAAAGTGGTTGTAAAGACAGAAGTTTTTTTTTTTTTTTTTTAATCTTAATGCATTCTATGCATTAAGATAAAAAGCCATCTGTGTGCAGCAGCCCACCTCGGCCCCCCTCCCCCCAATACTTACCTGAGCCCCATCTCTATCCAGTGATGTCCACGAGTCCCTCGGCCGTCTGGGACTCTCTGTCCTGATTGGCTGAGACACAGCAGGGGCGCCATTGGCTCCCATTGCTGTCAATCAAAGTCAGTTAGCCAATTGGGAGAGAGAGGGGACGGGACCAAACGGCAGCTCCATGTCTGAATGGACACACAGAGCCTCAGCTCGGGTTCCCCCCTATGTGGGGGGCACATAACAGGAGGGAGGGGCCAAGAGCAGCGAAGAGGGATCCGAAAATAGGAGGATCCGGGCTGCCTTGTGCAAATCCACAGCACAGAGGCGGTAAATATAACAAGTTTGTTATTTAAAAAAGAAAAAAAAAAACAAGACTTTACAATCACTTTATGGTACTTACTCACTCGAAGGCAGGAGGAGGGAGACTTCAGTCACAGACAGTGGATGTTAGCTCACTCGCCCAAAGATGGAGACTCAGGCATTGGCACCTTTTAAGCATAATGTATCTGTCGGCTGCTGGCCTTTAAATTTCCCACCCACACATCCCCATCCCTTTACTGAGGCATAGCACGGCTGGTGATTGGAGTTAGGGTGGGCAGACACACAATGGGTAGGGCCGAGAGCAGGAGGAGCAGATTGCGCCCTGTCTTCTATCCCACCTGTGCACAGATGGGGGAACTGTGCTGGCTCTGGGCAGGGTGAGAGTGTGTCACAGACACTCGGCTTTGACAACTGCAGCCAGCCCTCCGGATGGTTGTCAACCCTGGTGATTGGGGTGTGCCTAGACACACCCCTGGCCTGTGTGCACGCCTATGAACTCAGTGGTTGTGATACTCAGGGGAGCCACAGTCCGATCTGAATATTATACTTGGGTTTTAGGTGGTCTAAAACCCGGACTGTCAGGATGAATCCCAGAATGGTGGCAACCCTACACAAGTCCCTATTATCGTCTGTGGTCTCTCTGCAGCTGATCTTTTCTGCATTATTGATTGACCAATTAAATGTTCCACACCGTATCTTGGAAGAGGAGCAGAGCTTCCTGGTGTTTGGAGTGGAACCACCAATGCTTGGTGATCTGATGACTGGTGGGGTTATGACCAAGAAGTAGCATAAGACCTGCAGAGAGCAACATATCCACAGTGGGTAGTACTGTAGTAATATCACCAAATCCAATTTCAAACCTTGTGAGGCTAACAATAACAGGCACAGTTCCTTATTTTAAGACATCAAATAGCCAGCAATGGTATAAGGCCACATGCACAAATGTATTCTTTGAGAGGCCTTTCTCCTGACAGTAGAAAAGCAGCAGAAAAAATGCCATAAATGCAGTTATACATATGCGTCCTTGGCTAAAAGTGACCCTGTGCTGACAGTGTCATACTAAGGCTTAACTGATCCTAGGAAAACTCTACAGGCTTTTAGGTAATTAAACTATATATTAGTGAGTAGCTAGCGAAATGCTGGCCATATATATGACCATTTCAATCAATTTAAACCAACTTCGATCCACCAGGAGTTGTAAATGCTATTGAAAGTAATCACGGGAGTAATTCAAATTTGGTTGATTGTGAGGTTGAATTGGGCTTTCTACCTATATAAGTAGAGCGATAGCTCCAGTATAGTTTATTGCAAAAAGGGTTGAAGGAACATCGCAATCACATTGAAATCGAATTGAAACTAAAAAACCTATTGCAATCTTGTAAAAAGCGGACAGATTTTTCCGCCACGTTCGATCGGGGTAATTTCAAATTCAGACTTTTTTGTGGTCAATGCAAAATCGCATTTTTGTGTCACATCAGAGCTTAGCGTATTTTTTTTTTTTTGGTGCAAGAGTTTCTTTGGGACAGGATTCCATGTCCATCTTTTATTACAGGAGTATCTGAAAAACTAGCTTATAACAAGTTTTTATTTTTTTATTTTTTTTTTAAGAGTCCAGTTGAAGTCAATGGGGCCAAAAACACCCATTCCGCTTCAAAAGTAGCTCATGTACAGGCGTCTGTATGCCCAAATATGAACAGGGATGATTGAAAAGCATGGGATTAGGCTCGTTTAGCATTTTGGGGCTCGAAGCTCCAAAACGCTTAGGTATGAATGAGGACTTCATACAGCTTTTATTCTTCCTGCTGTGCCCACACCCTATTCCTTTGTTTTGTATTCGATAAACACACATCACTCTATAAGCACAGCATATGTTGGAACCCACAATGGCCTTGCTTGTCTGGTAGTGCAGATAATGGCAGTCAGGTGAACCCCCTGGGATTAATACCTGCCATATGGAAGGAGTACAGTGTGGAGAACAAGGTGCAGGACTGCCTGACTGCAAAGACTTTGTGAGGAGCTGGGAAATGGAATTGCCAGCTGTCCAGTGGAATGTCTGCTGCTCACATTTTCCAGAATGTTTCACGTTTCTCTTCCAAACTATAGGGATGTTATTGTCAGAGTATTCTGCAAAGGAAATGTAAAATCAAGGTTTTTTTTTTTTTTTCTGAATTAAAAGAGCAGAATGTATCGTATACATTAACGTATGATGGGGAAATATGTTCTGTAAAACAAAAACAGGTTGCACAAAGACACCTATTCATGAAATGCAAGAGAGTGCAGAACTTTAATCTTTTAAATTTTTGCAACAACAAAAAAAAAAAGAATTCTGGAGCGTAAATCAAACTTACATTTCAGAAATCCCAGCTAAAGTTTTACAAAAAGTTTTGAGTCTTCCGAAAGCCAAGCAAAAACAGTCCCCTGATGCACCCCACAATGCAATTCAGGGGCCATTCTATTGGCGCCTGAGACATCTGCGTTGCATCATGGGATGTGGACCCTACTGGAAACTTGGAAAAGTTTTGTAAAGAGTCACATGCTCTAGGGGCACAATGGGTCAGAAATCTTGCTTACCAGGTGCCTGCCATCGGTATGTAGGGTTAGTTTTGATGGGTTCTTAACCACCTCACCTCTCATGCCCGTATGCCCCCTATGAACCAGCTACATGTTTACTTTTCTGCTATGGCCCTGTTTATTTGGGGATAACTTTGTAAAATTTAAAGCAGAGGTCTCTAAACTTTCCAAACAAAGAGCCAGTTTACTATCCTTCAGACTTTAGTGGGGCCAGACTGTGGTCAATTTGGGTAAAAAATGCCCTAATGGCAGTGGGAGTAAACAATACCTCAGACTTGGTATTCCACGGCAATTAAAAAAATAAATAAATACATGTCGTATGTGGTTAGTAGGAGAAGCAATACTGTACCATTGTTGGTATTGGTGGAAAAATAGTGTCTTTGGAGTCGGTGGGAGGAATTTTGCTTCATAGTCGGTGTCAGTGGGAGGAATAGACAATGGTGTCATTGGAAGGATGTATGCCCCACTGTTGGTGTTTATGGTGGGAACTGTGCCTCATCATTCATGTCAGTGTGAGGAATTGTACCCTGCGGGCCACATAAGGGCAGGGAGAGGGCCGCAGTTTGAAGATCACAGTGACACCAAACTTTGGTATAAAGAAAAATTTCAAGCATGTATTCTTAAAGGATAAGGTCACCTTTTTAAAATAAATAAATAAATGCACATCAGTTAAAAAAAATTGCATTTAGTTTACTAGTAGCCTGGAAAACATTGCACCCACAATCAACAGATCATGGGTGCCAAGCAGGACTCCTGCAGACTTGTCAGTGTATCTGTCTGCTCATACCTTTTTATATGGGCAGACTGATACACACATCAATGGATTACCAAAGCGCTCAACAGCGCTGTGGTAGGTAATTGAGAACTACAAGCTGACAGCCGAAAAAGCTTTCTGTACTTGTAGTTTCCCATTCACAGAACTCTGTGAATGAATGACACGGCTGGGTGTCTTTTTTTTTTTTTTTTTTTTTTTAAATAGTGACTGCAATAGTGACAGCAAGTGGGGGGAGAAGATTCCCCGCTTGCTTTCCTTAGATGCAGTGAATAGGGGAGACGCTGCAAGGGTGGGAACATGTTGCATATTCTCAAAGGTGAACTTAGAAAAAGTACCTTCTATTTCTTTTAGCCTCCTCCAAATTTCTAAAACATAGCTGAGTTCCACACACACACACACACACACACACACACACACACACACACACACACACACACACACACTCGTCACCTCCTCACTACCTATTTTATTCCTAAAGAGGGGGAAAAAAACCCCTGAGTTGCAACCACGAACATTGCATGCAGTTGAGGTGTGTTGCTTACATGTAAATGGGTTGCGTTTTGGTGGTAATCTGTAGTAAATTTTTGCCCTGGGCGCTGCATGTCATTCTTTAGGTGGGCAGTCACTAAAGCAGGGCTCTGCAAATCCCAGGCGCCAGGTTGCCACGATGACTAGAAATTGCGTCTTGGCGCCTGGGCTTGGGCTTTTGTCATTGACGGGTGCCTCAGCTGCTTTTACAGGGTGGGCTGCGGGGTCTTGGCTGAGAAGGTGGAGATGGCCTTCCAGACACAGAGCACTGCTCGGCACTACCACCATTAGGGAACGCGATTAGCTGTGGCAGCGGGGATGGAGCAGGAAGAGAGTGGCGTGGCAGCCACTGACACAGCGGGGGGAGCCGCCCAGCAGAGTGCTGTCCAGCTGGGGATCCCCGTTCATCCTCCTATCATCCCCATTGCTGCTGCTGCCTTCCCCAGGGTATTGATGGAACAGGACTGGCCCAGGGACATGGGGGCTCCTGAGTCGGTGGATTCCCGGCACCAGTGCTCCCTGTTCCTCTGGCTGGAGGGAGAGGCTGAGCCGGGAGCAGTTCATAGAAATTCAGGAGAGCCAGGCCATTGGCCAGGAGGAGTGCAAGGAGGTAAACCCCTGTCTGGCCCAGGCACACACTGCACACAGTAAAATAGTTTTTTTTTTTTTATCAATTGGATGCAGAATTTATAAATCTGTATTATAATTTTTTCCTTTTTTTATTTATTGCTTGATCATATTCTCTATTTTCCCATAGTAGGCTTGCTGAGCTTAGTAGTCCTCCAGACTTTTTTTATTGCATACTTCAATTGTTCATTTTCTTTGTGCGGCAAGGAAGTGAATATCGTCAATGTAATGCTAGCCCCATGTATGACAGCGTGCCGTGCAGCCCTCTGTCTAAATTGGCCAATACTGATTCTGGGCAGGCTTGAGAAAGAAGGCGTCATCCCCCCGAAACGGTTCACCACCCACCCTATGACGCCGCTGCACGCCCGCCCCTATGTGCAGCCTTCCCCACAAGGACAATATATGATCACAGACATTGAATCTGACAGTTTGCAGAGCAGGCTTGTTATGGAGTCATACCAAAAAAAAAAAAAGAGAATGGCTGGTAACTTTTTCAGCTGGCTCCTAGATTCAAAGCAAACTTGTCAAGTCCTGCAGTAAAGCCACAGTTCAATCTCCTGCTTTTAAAGACTCCCATGTGTTACAGTTTTTTTTCCCCATTGACTACATACAGGGATTTGTAAACATGCATTCCTAGATCACTCAAGCACGCATGTTTATGCCTGTGTGTGGGGGAGGGGCATGGAGGAAAGACATACAATCTAAACATGAGCAAATCCTGGACTAGGCAACCCTGAATGTGCAAAAAGTTGGATAGGCTGATCACGGTTTCCCTCTGAGGATAGCTAGCTTGGGGAGTATCTTTTGCTAGCCACATATGTGGATTTTTCTCAGTCCAGCAGAGAACTGTTCAGGTCAGAAGGAACTCCTAACCTGTGTATGAGTATGTTCAGTTCAAGGCTTTGGGATTTTCTAATCTTGGTTTATAAATAACAGTCTGAGAGGTAGAGAGGATTTCACAAGGATCAGACCACTTTCCCTATGCAAATATAAAAGATGCAAATTAATACTTCTCATCGTCAAGGGCCTGTTCACACCAGCAGTAGGATGACAGCGATGTAGATGCACTGATCGTGGCGCATCACACTTTTTTTTTTTTTTTTTTTTTTTTATAGCAATCTTTATTGAAATGTCACAAAGCTCTGTTGGGTGCAGTATGTAGCAGTGAATTGCGTTGCGCTGTGCAGAGAAAAGTACTGCATGACAATTTTTTTTTCAGCACACACGGGTTGATTTACTAAACTCAGTCTGTGCTCTCTGCAAGTGCAGTTGCACTCTTCCCCAGAGCTTAAAGATTTTTTTTTTTTTACTTTTTTGTATTTTCCTTGCATCTGATTGGGTTTTTATTGGGGAGGGAGAACTAACACAAGGGGCCTGTCGGTTGTGCTGCAGTGCAGTGTGTAAACATAGGACATGCTGATAGGATAGGGCAGAACAGAAAAATAAGCTTATCATTCTTATAAAAGCTTTGATAAATGTTGTCTGGGGCTGACACTCCTTTATACTAGTTTAACTGCTTTGCCGACTGCATGACTTAGTTATATGGCGGCAGAGTGGCTCTCCTGCGCTGGATCACATAACTGGTACGTGATCTGGCACTTCAGGTAGGGAGCGCGCGCACCGTGGCTGTGCTGTGTTTAGACACAGCACAAGCCAATCGGCGGGTGCCGGCCAATGAATGTCCACCAGCACCCGCTGATTGGCAAAGAGAGATGCAGAACAGATCTCTGCCTATGTAAACCAGGTAGAGCTCTGTTCGGTCAGCAGGGATGTGATGGATTTATTTTCCCTGCAAAGCAGGGAATAACATCCATCGGATCCCTTAGTAAAAAAAGTGCACACAGGAACTCTGGTTGAGCACACATTTAACACTTTGATAGGTCTAGATGTGTAACCCCTTCCCAGCCAGTGTTAGCACAGTGACAGTACATATTTTTAGCACTGATCATTGTATTAAGATCACTGGTTTCCACAAATTGTCAAGTGTCAGACTGTCCACTGCAATATTGCCATCTCGCTATAAGTCGCTGATTACCGCCATTAGTAGCAATAAAAAACTTTAAAAATCCAGTATATATACCATAGTTTTGTAGATGCTGTAACTTTTGCACAAACCAATATACGCTGCTTGAGATTTTTCTTTACCAAAAATATGTAGCAGTCTTTGGCCTAAATGTATGAAGAAATTTGATTTTAATTTTTTTTTTATATTGAATGTGTTTATAGCGAAAGTAAAAAAATATTATTTGTTTTTTTCCAAATTGTCAGTCTTTTTGTTTTTGTTTATATCGCAACAAATAAAAAACCCAGTTATAATCAAATACCACCAAAAGAAAGCTTTATTTGTGGGGGGGGAATGTAATTTGGGTACAGCATTGCATTCCTGCGCAATTGTCAGTTTAAAGCAAAGCAGTGCCGTATCACAAAAAAATGGCTTGGTCATGAAGGGGGGTAAATCTTCCAGAGGTCAGGTGGTTAAGCTAAAATAAAAATAACCCGTGTATTCTTGGCCTGAATTAGAGAGTGGAAATGAATAGGAATTGATGGTGGTAGGCAGAATGGCATCTATAATAAAAGCTGCTAAGACTAAACGCTTCTGAACAATTCGTTAAAACAAAAAAAAAAAAAAAGGAAACTATTGTGGGGCTATTTGCAAATGTTGTATACAGTGACTTTGACCAATTTAATTCTAGCAATGCAAAAGTTCGGTTAAGGGCTTTCTGCACACCAGCAAGCCACGCTGAATGCATCTCAATACCCTGCTCTGAAAAAAAAAAAAAAGAGCTGCACTTCCTCAGCAAAAACCACCACAACTCTGACTTTATATATGGGTGGTGCGGACTGACTTCAGAGAAAACCCGGCACATTGCTTTGTCTTCACGTTGAGACTGTTCCCTTAGGTTCCCTTAGGTTCGGTTCACACTACCGCGACTTGGGATCCGACTTGTCAGACCTCAAGTCGCCCCAAGTCGCTTGACATCAGAAATTCCATCATAGTTAATTAGAGCCATCTTAATGTACATTACTGAAGTCACTCCGACTTCAGAAAAGGTTCTTGTACTACTTCAAGGCGACTTCTAGGCAACTTGTACCCATAGATTTCAATGGAAGTCGCCTCCAAGCTGGATCTCCCATCTATATTGAAACGACTTTACAGGAAAAGAAAATAGTTTACCCAGGCAAACCCCTCCCTCCCAGAGAGCTGATTATTCTGTGATTGGTCACAGCCAAAGTCGCCTGTCCTGGAGGCAACTTTAAGTCGCGTTGTAAGTTACTCAGTCACGCTGAAGTCGCCTCCATGTCGCCTTCCAAAGTCGCTCTGTAAGTCGGGTTGCCCCTGTGTGAACCGAGCCTCAGACTTACAAATTTTGAAATTTTTTTTTTTTTTTTTCCACACCCAGCATTTCCACCCTTGTATTGTTGTGTTCTTATGTAAACGTTCCATTTTTTTCCCCCTCGATAATCATTTTCTGTGGCTTCTAGCCATGGAAAAGATCCAAGAGAAGATTGAGATGAACATGAGACGTTTAGGAGTCACAAGCGCGCAGTGTCAGCGGCGTCCAGGAAAGATCAGGATACCACATGATAATCTTTTAATCCATTTTCTACTCCTCTGGCTGTAGAAGACCTCTTTCAGTGCTGTATTCATTACAGGTTAATAGTATTGTTCTTCATATAAATGAAACTGCAGGTTTATATTACCTTGAATTAGAAGTAAAAATCAGCCTTTATTTCATTTAATGCTGGAGTTAGTATTACCAATTAAACCCTGAGATCCATGCAGTGAACACGGCCATTCTGCACGAGGATGTCCCCTCCATGTCAGTTGGGGTGAAGTGGCTGCAAGGACACAGTGGCTGCTCCCAGTTTGATATCTGTGCGGGTATGTGTCCCCTTAACGCACGCTGTTTGCATCTGGGGACATGCACCCGCACCAACAGGGATGTCAAATTGGAAGCAGCTGCACTGTCCCAATAGACATCAATGGGGAAGCAGGAACACGCAGCCTCTGCATCGGTGTACGCATAAGTGTGTCCATGTGAACAAGTCCCTGGAACCCCTGTCAGGTTTTTATTGCTATCTGTGTCCCCGCTGGGGAGAGTCCCCCTCTCTTTTGTCCTGGTCAGGTGTGAGGTCTTTGTACCCATGTTAGTACATCTGAAACACAGTTGAGTACTGCAAGTGGTACCTTTTTTGTATTTGTACTAACTAGTCGTGCCAAAGCTGACCTTCAGGCAAACCTCTAAATGCACAGGTGAAAAGGGTCTGTATTTGTCCATTCCTGAGATGTACACAGCTCTGCTATGTAGTACAGCCCTACCTGGCAAGGGGGGGACCTGATCTTTCCCAGTTTCATATTCTCCTATAGGTCTCCCCCCTACTTCCGCCCTGTTACTGGACAGCAAAAGGAGAAACCGTACACTGTTATACTCCTTTCTCTGTCACTCTGCTCTCTCTTCCTATCAGCATGCTTATTGCCCTACAGCACACCCTATTGACTCTTTGTGCTGTTTCTCCCTCCCCCTCCAAGATCTGTTGTGTAGTAAATTGCAAGAGACTTATACCAGGTCAAATTCAGCTATTTACACTGCTTGCTTAAAATATACATTTAAATGAGAAGTATGGCCAAAGCTCTTCCCCTTCAATGTTTCCTCTGGTCACAGGAGTGCCCTTAGTTCTACACTCTTGTGACCCGTATTCACCTGACAGCGGTCAAAACTCACTGTCGGCTGATGTCACTCAGCCAGTCCAGACTCTGGAGCCAATCACTCCTGCCTCCTCCACAGCCTGGGGCTCCAGTGAGTGCTGGAGGGGCAGAGCAGAGAGCCGGTGACTGACGATCTCCACACTCTGCTCACTGAGAACTGAGCGATCAGCAGTCTTTGATCGCTCAGTTCTCAGCCTTAGAGGCAGCAGGGGACAGATACTGCATCCACCTAGGTTAGTATGAATGTTTTGCGATTTTGAAATCCCAAACTTCTCTTTTAAAGTTCAACTCCAGGAAACTTGAGAATGATCCCTTGCAGTGGGGCTGCGCCCACACTGCTAGGCTTAGTGTTACTAAACCCAGGATCCTGCATTCACTATATCTGGTCTCCACAGTACGCAGAACATGAACATGCAATTATTTTAGTAAATATATACTGCTAAATACTTTTTCTCATCCGCAGTCAGAGCAGTCTTGTCTGGTTAAAGCTTGTAGGAGAAGTTTATATTCCTCTCTGACTGTCCTATGAGGCTACATGACCCCTGGCCCTCTGTCTGAACAGTGCTGATTGGCTCTGTGCCAATCACATGCACCCTGCCAAAAAAAAAAAACACTCTCTAGCAATACACACCAAACTGAGCATGTGCAGAGTGCCCCCAAGGCTCTGCTATCAGGAGATGGATTTGAGACAGTAGAAGAAGGGAAGGATTACAGAAGACAAGATCAAACAGCCTTTTTACACAATGTGGAGGATTAACCCCTTGGGTTCCACAGCGAGTATAAAGAGCATGCTTGATTGCATATAGAGATTTTACTGTTGTGGGTTTAGTAACACTTTAATTGCTCATTTAGTCTAGGGGAGAGTAAAAGCTTGTTTGCCTACCTGATCCTCTGCTCCCCTGGCAGCTGGCGTTCCCCCATGCTTTGGTGGTGGATTGGTGGACTATCAATCTGTATTATCATATCCAGTACAGGGCTATGGACCTTGTATTGGTCTTGATGACGTCAGGGCCTTAGACTGCTGGAACGTGGGGGAGAAAACAATGTGGGGACCAGTCTAGCAGCATGTAAATTCAGCTAATTTAGATTTACTTTAGTAAGTCCTCTAGACCTAACCAAGCAATAAACCCTTCTAGTGTAGGAGTAGCCCCTCTGCAAGGGAAAAAAATGCACGTTTCCCAGAGTTGGGCTTTAACTAGTTACTGACCGCCCACCGCAGTTGTACTGCGGCAAGTTGGCTCCCCTGCGCGAATCGCCGTCATTGTACATAGTGCATGTACACGGCGATTTGTGGGTGCACACGCGCACCCATTCACGAGCAGGGGAGCCAACCAGCAGGTCCGGTGGACTCCGCCGGCCACTCGCGATCGCTCCAGAGACAAACAGACAGAACGGGGATCTGTCAATGTACACAAACCGATCCCCATTCTGTCAGGGGGGAGAGACAGATCGTAAGTTCCTAGTGATTAGGAACTGTGATCTCTCTCCTCCACAGTCAGCCCAGCCCCCCCATACAGTTAGCAACACCTCCCAGGGAGCACACTTAACCCCTTGATCGCCCCCTAGTGTTAACCCCTTCCCTGCCAGTGACATACTATCAGTGGCTATTTTTAGCTCTGATTGCTGTATAAATGTCAGTGGTCCCAAAAAAGTGTCCGCCACAATGTCGCAGTCCCGCTAAAAATCGCAGATCACCACCATTGCTAGTAAAATAATAATAATAATAAAAATGCCATAAATCTATCCCATAGTTTTTGGTAAAAAAAATGTAGCAGAATACATATTGGCCTAAACTGAGGAAGAAATTTTGTTTTTTTTTCTTACATTTTTTATTTTTTTTGGATATTTATTATAACAAAAAATATTATTTATTTATTTTTTTAAATTGTTGCTCCTTTTTTTTTTTTTTTTTTTTTTGTTTATAGCGCAAAAAATAAAAACTGCAGAGGTGAGCAAATGCCACCAAAAGAAAGCTCTATTTGTGGGGAAAAAAAAGGACACAAGTTTTGTTTGGGTACAGCGTTGCAATTGTCAGTTAAAGCAACGCAGTGCCATATAGCAAAAAATGGCCCAGTCATTAATGGGGCAAATCCTTCCGGTCCTTAAGTGGTTAATGTATTAATAAATACAGAGTTGTATTAATTTGTGTGCTTTAGCTCTGCCTTGAACTCCGCATTGCAGACTTGGTGACCATTATCACTGAGACAGAAGACAAGGAGTAATAGAACTTGCTGGAAGAGTAGGGGGGAAATCTTATACAGGGGACACCTGCTGCAGTAACAATGGCCAAAGGTGGGATTTCCTCTTTCTTACAGGAAAGGAAGTGGAAATCATCTGTTGCTTCCCTGGGATAGAAAGTGAAAGCAGACATGGCGATAAATACCTGACAGATCTTCAACCTTCTGTTCTCTATTAAAAATAAAATAGTTTAGCTGGAGTTCCATTTTCAGTTTTTCATCCAGACATTGATTAAATGTAAGTTGGAGGGTTTAGTAGTTCTTTATTTTTCATACTTAAATACTCACATGTGTGGGTACAGAAGCCCTGGGCACTTTTCTCGATTTGATGAATCTCTATTATATGGTTATGTTTATGTTCAACAAATGTGCTAACAGGAACATGCTTGTTTCCCATAGTAGCCATTTTTGAATCCTTGCTTTGTTTTCAACTCTTCACAGGTGGACGCTGTGTATAATTTATACACGTTCCTATTGGCACATATTACACACACATTTAGTTTGCTGAAGCACTGTGTATCATCGGCCATTGCATTTTTTTTTTAACATAAAATACTTTTACCTCTTTTAATCCAATACTGGATATCATTGCATTGATCTCCTCCTGCAAGCTCTTTGCAGCCATTTCTTGCCTACTAACACTGGCTCTTGCGATGGCTGCATGGCATTTCTTCGAGCAAGTTTCCTGATAACAGCGGACCATGCTTGGGCTATATGTGTTAGAAGCAACTACTTGTAATCTCCTTTTGGAAACCTGTAGGACAAGTCGAGCAGCGTAGGACCACAAGTATTATGTTGATGTGCCAATCAGATTTAGGCCTCATGCACACAGATGTTTAGAGACTAAAAAGTACTCGGGTGTAAAATACTATGCGTTTTCCTGTGTGCAGGGTGCCAAAAGTGTATCTACTGGCTATTAAAGTGAATGGCTGTATGCGTCTGTACCCATGTAAACACCTAGGCACATGTGCATCTGCATTTATCTGAGCATGCGTGTATGGTTTGTGTCCCCAAATGCAACGTGTGTGTTATACAGGGGCATCAGCGTCTATAGGAGTACGGCCATTTACGCCATTCCACTTGTATGGCTGGCTGTATGCAGTGGCAGTAATTTTACACAAGTAAAGCCTTGTACACACGTTCGGACTTTCCAGCGGGAAATGTGTGATGACAGGCTGTTGTTGGAACAGACAGGTGTGAATCCAGCCTTGCATTTTAAAGGCTTGCAATGTGAGGCTTTTAAGTCTTGTTAACGAGGGGTGTGTCAATGTGTACTTCGTGCGGGGGCCATGTTTACCTGCACAAGTATGCACAGATGTTCCATGCATCCTCATGCAGGCAGTCCCATTGATTTATTGGGTTGCAACAGCTGCACGGAAACAGTTGCTGCTTCCAATTTGACATCCAAGTGGGTGCAGGCGCACGGCCCTGAACGCAGAGAGTGTGCATTTGGGCCATGCACCCACACGGATGGCAAATTGGGAGCAGTGACTGTGTTTGTGCAGCTGCTGTGTCCTGATAGACATAAGTGGGAATGCCTGCACAGGGAAGCATGGAACCCCTGTGTAAGGGGCGGGTAAACCTGACCCTCACACGAGCTATGCAATGATATGCCCCATGTGAATAAAGGTTTTATTGATAGTGTTTACTAGGGTTGCACTGATGCCGAGCATTTGCATGAGTACTTGTACTCGTGCAAGTGCTCCGATGCTTGACTTGATACCTGGGCAGTCACGGGTGATCGGTGCGGCAGTGGGGGGAGTTATAAGCACCAATCGCCCTTTATAGATTTCAATAAAGCAGCTGACAGCCGCTTCTCCGCCCCGTGGCTTTCAGCTGTTTTATCGAAATCTATACAGGGAGATCAGTGCTTGTAACGCCCTCCCCCCCACCGCCGCACAGATCACCCTTGACTGTCCCCCTGTGTCCTTCTTTGTGTCCGCCTCTATGCTCCTCCGGTCCCCCTCCATTCCGCTGTGCTCTTCCGGTCCCCTGATGTGACCTCCATGCTTTTCTGGTCCCCCTATGTGACCCTAGTGCTCCTCCGGTCCCACTCTGTTCTCCTACATCCCCCCCCCCGTCCCGGATCTGTCAGGATGGAGAGTGGAGGAAGGAGCCAGTAAATCTGTCATTTATCGGCTCCTTCCTTTTCTGAATGCACAGAGTCAGTGAACACTGACTGTCCATTCATAACTGAGCATTGTAAACTGTGTTTACGCTGTCTCAGTTTATGAATGAACACGAGTCTCTTGTGCATTCATCTTTAGTGCAGCTGAGGCTGCAGAGAAAGGGATTGGGGAATCTCTGTCCTCAGTCCCTTTCCCTGTCTCAAAGAAGAGATGTCAGGGGTCTGTTTAGACCACTGATATCTCACCAAAGCCACCCCTCCAATACAGGGCTGATAAAAATAATAATAATAATACAAACATTTTAATAAACACTTAAAAGGTAAAATTGTAAAAAAAAAAAAAATAAATAAAAAAGACCACTGGCACCATCCACTCCTATCCCCCCCCCCCCCCCCCCCCCCCCAAAAAAAAAAAAAAAAAAAAAGCATTGTTAAAAAAATATATAAATTCTAAACATAATAAAAATAAATTGTAAATGATAAAATTGTAAAAAAAATAAAGTAAAAATAAACTACTGACGCAGTCCACTGTCACATGACAAAAAAAAGAATCGGTATCGGCGAGTACTTGGGGGGGAAGTATCGGTACTTGTAATCGGTCTTAAAAAAGCGATATCTAGTGTTTACAATTATTTTTTTTTTTACAATTATCTAGCTGAGTTTGGAGTGACGGAATTCTTGAGTTGAAGCTTGTATGTAATTATAGTGATTGATTTTACATACACTTTAGAATACATCATAGGCCTCATGTTGCTGAATGAGGAAATCCATTTAATCTGAGGAAAACGCATGTGTCATTTACAGAAAATGGACTTGGTACGCATCTGAGTGGTATTGTGTTTATTTAGTACATGGTATGATGTCAGCCTACGCTGAGCTCCTTTTCACCTTTTATTGAAATGCATTGAGCCAAATCTGGAGGAAACATTCGATCCTCCATCCGTCTCCTTGTCACACTGCCAGCTGTACAAACAAATCTTCATTTCCAAATATTCCAGGACTGTTTTGCCAGTTAGGAATGATGAAAGTGCCCCCACCTCCTTATTGTAAAAAGCAGTCAGTCAAGATGATAAATCTCGCACTTTATTGTGTGCTTTCAGATGCGTCTTAAAGAAGACAGTTTTATTCAGTGTGAATGGAAAGTGAGCGACGTTGTTCAGGGTTAGCAAAATAACGGTTGTGCCATGTGTACATTTCATATGTACATGCTGTAATGTTAGCTGATAAGAGGCACAATCGTGTGTCCGTCTTCTGTACTGGTAGTGCCCCTTTTATAGGCTTACCCCAAAAAATCTAAAGGTTTACCACCTGCAATAGACAACTGTGAATACATTACCTCTCTGGAGGTAGGTGAGTCTGAACTCCTTTTTTCTTCAAGGCTGCAGTTTCCAACACATACTTAATATTCGGCACTTCCAGGAGTGTCAAATGCTTGAGTCCAGTGCTGCGGTTCCTTCCACTGACTCCTGAGGCCCAGAGCAATGTAAGAATTGAATGAATGAACCATTACCACCAGAGATATCAGTAGCAAAAGATTAAAATTGCCTGTGTAAGTTACTGTTTATAGCAGTTTTCTCCAAACTGTGGCTGGGAGCTGGATGTAGCCCATCAGGCAAAAATTTGTGCCAGTTTTTGGTAACATTACCGATATGCAACACATTTTAGGGTAGTTTTTACTACTGCCACTTTAAGAACCTGTCTCTATGGCTGCAACAGGTTCTTGAAGCATTACCACCAGTTTGTAGTCTAGGAAATTGGTAGTTTAGGACCAGATGGGGACAATGACCACTTAGTTGTACTGTGAATTTATATTGGCCAGGCAACACATATAGGTGGGGGTAGTTAAGACCAGCTTTGTGCTGGAGTAAAGAGAGATGTCAGTGCTAAGGGTGGGCAGTAGTTGTGCTGGGAAGCTGACATGAAAGCACAGGGCTCTAGCCCTGGTCCAATTCAACTGTTGACCAGGAGATTCCCAAGCCCAAAGCTAAATGTAATCAAGGGATACTGGGGATGTCCTTACCCAAATATAGCAATCCTCATATTTTGGAGATGACAAGCTTGCAAGGAAGGTGGACCTGATGGGGAAATAGACTCCACGCCCGCAAAGCCTATTGGCTGTGCAGAGCCTAATGATGGGAATTGTGAAATTAGTTCCCTATCATGCCCACCTTGCATTTGATTGACGGCAGTTGGCAAATTTGAAAGCCGCTATTGGACTAAATAGCAGCTATGGATTCACCCATTGTCATGCACTATCAAAAGGAAAACAGGCCTTATGGGGAATCCACTTCACTACATCTGTGTCTGTCTGTAGGAGGGTTGCAGTGGCTGGGGATGGAGCACACTAAGGAAACCTGGATATTCTAACCTCATTGTCAGTCACTGGCAGATTTATATACCCATTTTTGACAGGTAGATCAATTGGTCCAAGCATTGATCAATTTGGTGCGGAGGCCTTACTAAATTCTTAAGCATGTCTTAGGACACCCTTCATGGTCTTCTTCCATATACTTTCTTCAATCTAACACTTTCCATGCTAAAAGGCTGCTTAGCTGGCTGTCAAAATGCAAGAACAGTGGCTGCATCTGATTGGATGCAGGAGTTTTTTACCCAACAGTTTTCTGCCCTGGTCCTTCGGTTTTTCCGTCGAAGGATGCCTGCTGGTAGGATGCTGACAGGGCCACCAAAGAATCAAATTTTGATCAGGGACCGGCCAAAATCTGCTCCGTATATGGGCAGCTTTACGTAGTCTTTAGGTGAAATTTCCAAGTCCTGCTGTATCAAGTATCAATGGCTAGGAAACCGTACTGATCTAATGTAGCAATTTCTGGCTGTTATGTAGAGTGCTATATTGAGTGTTTCAAGAGTTCCTAAGTGGTGGTTAGAATATAAAAAAAGAGGAATTTAACTCTCAAAGTTGTGTCTGGAAAAAAGCAGTCAGAAAGCAAAGGATTAATCCACAGTTTTGCCTGTGGTCTCCCTGCAGCTGGCTTTTCCTCATTAAGGATTTACCATGATTTTATTCTGCACTGTCTCTGTATGGAGGTGGCCATCTTGGTAAAGCAGGACTTTGCTTCCCCATGGCAAAGTCTCCAGCAAGGAGAACAGTGATGAGCACATTAGTGACCAAGCCTCAAATCTTTGACTGTAGAGGGGGGGGGTTCTCTGGAACCAAAGCTGACTGCTCTTCCTTGTTAGCTCCATGTATCCGCCCACTTCTCAATATCATCAGGAAAACCGATCTCTGCTTCCACTCATACGCTGACGACACCCAACTCTACTTTCGCATCACCGGACAAAAAAACCATCATCAACAATTAGAAGAATGCCTCAGTTCAATTGATGATTGGATGACCTTCAGCTCCCTCAAACTTAATGGCGCAAAAACAGAACTTCTTCTCCTACATGCCAACAAAAATTCCAAAATTAAGACCCCGTGGACACCTCCCACCATCCTAGGACAGACCATTGCTCCAAGCCTCAAAGCCAAGAGTCTCGGAGTCATCTTTGACTCAGGAATGACAATGGATGCACAAATAGGATCAGTGGTGAGCGGTTCCCACCATCTCCTCCGCCTCCTACGCAGACTCATCCCTTTCATCCCAGAAGAAGACAAAGCGACAGTTGTGGGAACAATCATCAATTCCTGACTCGACTACGCGAATTCGCTATACTTAGGACTACCCCAATATCAGCTTGCGCGCTTACAACTCATTCAAAACATGGCGGCAAGACTGTTAACTGGAAAAAAACCCTGGGAATCTATTTCACCATCCCTAAAGTGCCTACACTGGCTAACCGTAAAGAATCGGATCAAATTCAAGACCCTCTGCCTCACCCACAAATGCATACAAGGAAACGCTCCGCTATATCTTCAGGAGAAAATAAAACACTATACACCCAATCGCAGCCTTCGATCAGCTAACCAAAACCTCCTCATCATGCCCAAATATCACTACAAAGCAAAGGGAGAACGAAGATTCGCAGTCCAAGGACCTCGACTATGGAACGCTCTTCCGACCCACATCCGCATGGAAGAAAACCATCAGGCCTTCAGGAAAAAACTAAAGACCTTCCTTTTCTAAGAGCTGGCAACAGAGAACGCATTTCTAGCGCCTTGAGGCGATTCAGTTCGCATTTGCAGTGCTCTACAAATCATTCATTCATCCATTCATTCATTCATACCCTAAGATGTATAAAGCTGATAGTAAGAGTAGAACAAAGCAGGGTGCACCAGATAGTGCAGATAAAATGCCCTTTAGTTGTTAAAATTACACTTTACAAAATCGCAACTTGATCAAGCGCAAAGTCTACAGTCTATTTGCCTTTGGTAATCCACCCTGTGCTATTATTGACAGGTCAGTTGTGCAATGTATTTACTGTTTTTTATTTTTTTGCATAGCCAAAAGTTGCTAGCCTGAAGAGAGAATGAGAGACGCTAATCCGCTTCTAGGCTTTGTTGTCAACACTTAACCACTTCAGCCCCGGAAGGATTTACCCCCTTCCTGACCAGAGCACTTTTTACAATTTGGCACTGCGTCACTTTAACTGCTAATTGCGCGGTCATGCAATGCTGTACCCAAACTAAATTTGCGTCCTTTTCTTCCCACAAATAGAGCTTTCTTTTGATGGTATTTGATCACCTCTGCCGTTTTTATTTTTTGCGCTATAAACGGAAAAAGACCGAAAATTTTGAAAAAAAATGATATTTTCTACTTTTTGTTATAAAAAAACCCCAATAAACTCAATTTTAGTCATACATTTAGGCCAAAATGTATTCGGCCACATGTCTTTGGTAAGAAAAAATGTCAATAAGCGTACATTTATTGATTTGCACAAAAGTTATAGCGTCTACAAACTAGGGTACATTTTCTGGAATTTACCCAGCTTTTAGTTTATGACTGCCTATATCATTCCTTGAGGTGCTAAAATGGCAGGGCAGTACAACCCCCCCCCCCCCCAAATGACCCCATTTTGGAAAGTAGACACCCCAAGGAAATTGCTGAGATGCATGTTGAGCCCATCGAAAATTCTTTTTTTTGTCCCAAGTGATTGAATAATGACAAAAAAAAAAGAGAAAATTACAAAAAGTTGACAGTAAATGATATATTGCTCACACAGGCCATGGGCATATGTGGAATTACACCCCAAAATGCATTCTGTTGATTTTCCTGAGTACGGGGATACCACATGTGTGGGACTTTTTGGGAGCCTAGCCGCGTACGGAGCCCTGAAAACCAAGCACCGCCTTCAGGATTTCTAAGGGCATAAGGTTTTGATTTCACTCCTCTCTACCTATCACAGTTTTGAAGGCCATAAAATGACCATATGGCACAACCCCCCCCCCCCCAAATGACCCCATTTTGGAAGGTAGACACCCCAAGCTATTTACTGAGAGGCATGTTGAGTCCATGGAATATTTTATATTTTGACACAAGTTGCGGGAAAGTGACCAATTTTTTTTTTGCACAAAGTTGTCACTAAATGATATATTGCTCAAACATGCCATGGGCATATGTGGGATTACACCCCAAAATACATTCTGCTGCTTCTCCTGAGTACAGGGATACCACATGTGTGGGACTTTTTGGGAGCCTACCTTCATACAAGGCCCCGAAAACCAATCACCGCCTTCAGGATTTCTAAGGGCGTAAAGTTTTGATTTCACTCCTCACTACCTATCACAGTTTCGAAGGCCATAAAATGCCAAGATAGCACAACCCCCCCCCCCAATGACCCCATTTTGGAAAGTGGACACCCCAAGCTATTTGCTGAGAGGCATGGTGAGTATTATGCAGCTCTCATTTGTTTTTGAAGAAAGACAAGAGAGATTTTTTTTTTCTTTTTTCAATTTTCAAAACTTTGTGAAAAAAAGTGAGGTCTGCAAAATACTCACTATACCTCTCAGCAAATAGCTTGGGGTGTCTACTTTCCAAAATGGGGTTATTTGTGGGGGTTTTGTGCCACCTGGGCATTCCATGGCCTCCGAAACTGTGATAGGCCGTGAATAGTGAAATAAAAATTTACGCCCTTAGAAAGCTTGAAGGTGGTGCTTGGTTTTCGGGGTCCCATACGCGGCTAGGCTCCCAAAAAGTCTCACACATGTGGTATCCCCGTACTCAGGAGAAGCAACAGAATGTATTTTGGGGTGTAATTTCACATATTCCCATGGCATGTTTGAGCAATATATCATTTAGTGACAACTTTGTGCACAAAAAAAAAAAAATTTGTCTTTTTCCCGCAACTTGTGTCACAATATAAAATATTCCATGGACTCGACATGCCTCTCAGCAAATAGCTTGGGGTGTCTACTTTCCAAAATAGGGTCATTTGGGGGGGGGGGGTTTGTACTGTCCTGGCATTTTATGCACAACATTTAGAAGCTTATGTCACACATCACCCACTCTTCTAACCACTTGAAGACAAAGCCCTTTCTGACACTTTTTGTTTACATGAAAAAATTATTATTTTTTTTTTGCAAGAAAATTACTTTGAACCCCCAAACATTATATATTTTTTTAAAGCAAATGCCCTACAGATTAAAATGGTGGGTGTTTCTTTTTTTTTTTTTTCACGCGAAAAATTGCTGCACAAATACTGTATTTTTTTTGGAAAAAACACACTTTTTTAAATTTTAATGCACTAAAACACACTATATTGCCCAAATGTTTGATGAAATAAAAAAGATGATCTTAGGCCGAGTACATGGATACCAAACATGACATGCTTTAAAATTGTGCACAAACGTGCAGTGGCGACAAACTAAATACATTTTTAAAAGCCTTTACAGGTTACCACTTTAGATTTACAGAGGAGGTCTACTGCTAAAATTACTGCCCTCGATCTGACCTTCGCGGTGATACCTCACATGCATGGTGCAATTGCTGTTTACATTTGACGCCAGACCGACGCTTGCGTTCACCTTTGCGTGAGAGCAGAGGTGCTTTTTTTTTTTTATCTTATTTTTTTGTTTTTTTATCTTATTTTTAAACTGTTACGTTCATTTTTAAATTTTTTAAATCATTTTTATTGTTATCTCAGGGAATGTAAATATCCCCTATGACAGCAATAGGTAGTGACAGGTACTCTTTTTTTTTTTTTTTTTAAATTGGGGTCTATTAGACCCTAGATCTCTCCTCTGCCCTCAAAGCATCTGACCACACCAAGATCGGTGTGATAAAATGCTTTTCCAATTTCCCAATGGCGCTGTTTACATCCAGCGAAATCTAAGTCATGAAATGCTCGTAGCTTCTGGTTTCTTAGGCCATAGAGATGATTGGAGCCATTCTGGTCTCTAAACAGCTCTATGGTCAGCTGGCCGAATCACCGGCTGCATTCTCAGGTTCCCTGTTGGGACACGAGAGCCAGAGAAAAACATGGAAGACGGTGGTGGGGGGGGGGGGCATTCCCTCCCACTGCTTGTAAAAGCAGTCTAGAGGCTAATTAGCCGCTAGGATTGCTTTTACATGAAAGCTGACCGCTGGCTGAAAAGAATGATACCAAGATGATACCTAAACCTGCAGGCATCATTCTGGTATAACCACTCAAAGTCCAGCAACATACCAGTACGTTGCTGGTCCTTGTTGGGCATATATTGTAAACGTTTTTTTCATGCAGCCTGTGGGCTGAACGAAAAAAAGATATTGATCGGTGGGTATGCCCACCATTAGAATACCTCCCTTCATCCACCCACTTCTAATGATGGGCATACATGCACCGTTTATATATGTCGAAGCATGGGGGGCATCCTCCTGCAAAAGGTAGGAGCAAATCGCTCCTCCACCCACTGCTACCCCCACGCTTCGGCATATATGCTGAAGTATGTAACTGTGGTGGTGAAATCACCTCCGACAGCGCTGGAGTCACGGCTTTATGTATCGTGGGATGAAACGCTGTTGCTGTCAAGATAAATAAATCCGCTCTGCAGCTGAATGGCGTACCTGAAAACAAAAAAATGGTTACCAAACATGATAAAAACATAACAGTAAAACATTGCAGAATAGAATACAGTAAAAAAAAGCAGAACAATAGAGAGAGAATAGAGAGAGAGAACAATAAAACGACAACTATTTTTTTTTTATTTTTTATTTTATATATATATATATATATATATATATATATATATATATATATATATATATATATATATATATATATATATATATATATATATATATATATATATATATATATATATATATATATAATATTTTTTTTTTTTTTTTTTACTTTTTTTTGTAACTTTAACTTTTGTAACTGGTACCAGGTTTGGGTCTCTCAAAATGCGACGGCATCTTGGGAGACCCTGTGAAAGTGTGTCCTAGTCTGTGCAGTGCTGTACCCTACGCTAATACTCAACTAGTGTATGGTAGCATTCAAAACATTCAACAATGCAAAGACCAGGATTGTCAGGACAGAAGGGACAATAATACCGGGTGTCATGCCTAAATCCGCGCTTGCTGCAGACAGGATATCTTTTTTGGGGGGCTCGTTGGGTAGGGGTACTCGGGAGGGCATAAATAAAATGCCTCCCATGCAGCCGGCTTACTGCATTTGGTTGGGAAAGGTGAGGTGGAGCACCGTCTGGATACAGAAGGGCTCTGACGATCTCTTCCTGGAATTTAAGGAAGGATCCAGTCCGTCCTGAAGCTCTGTATAGCACATGAGCGTTCAGCAAAGCCAATTGAAATAAACAGACACTTTTTTGTACCAGCGTCTGGCCTTACAGGCAGTTAGGTACGGCGCCAACAACTGGTCGTTGAGGTCCACCCCTCCCATATTTTGGTTATATTCGTGGACACAGAGGGGTTTCTCCACAACACCAGTCACCGTAGTAATTTGGACCGTTGTGTCTGCATGAAGGGAGGTAAGAACTAAAACATTCTTATTATCCCTCCACTTTATAGCGAGCAAGTTATTACACTGCAAGCAGGCTTTCTCCCCCAGCCTAAGACAGGAATCTACAAGCCGCTGGGGAAAGCCCCGGCGATTAGGTCGCACGGTGCCACATGCTCCAATCTGATGATCAAAAAGGTGACTAAAAAGTTGCACGCTCGTGTAATAATTGTCCACGTACAAGTGGTACCCCTTTCCGAATAAGGGTGACACCAAGTCCCACACTATCTTGCCAGCGCTTCCTATGTAGTCAGGGCAGTTTGTCGGCTCTACGTGACTATCTTTGCTCTCGTAAACCATAAATCTACATGTATAGCCTGTGGCCCTGTCACAGAGCTTATACATCTTGACCCCGTATCTGGCACGCTTGCTGGGAAGGTACTGTTTGAATGACATGTGGCCAGAAAATTTAATCAGGGACTCATCAACGCAGACAACTTGATGGGGAGTAAACAAGTCTGCAAAACGTTGGTTGAAGTGGTTTACGAGGGGCCGAATTTTGTAGAGCCGATCGTATCCAGGGTCTCCACAAGGATGACAGCGTTCATTGTCATTGAAGTGCATAAACCGCAAAATCTGCTCGTATCGTGCCCTGGTCATGGAGGCAGAGAACACGGACATATGGTGAATTGGGTCAGTGGACCAATATGACCGCAACTCACTCTTTTTAGTTATGCCCATGTTGAGGGAAAGGCCCAGAAAGATCTTAAATTCGGAGACCGTAATTGGTCTCCAATCTCTGGCAAGGGAGGACTGGGGATTAGCGGCGATGTGTTGACCAGCGTATAAATTGCTTTGGTCCACAATAGATCTATAGAGATCTTCAGTGTAAAACAGCGAATAAAAATCCAGTGGCGTAAAATCAACTGTTTCCACCTGAATTCCGGGTTGGCCAGTGAATGGGGGAAGTACGGGTGCTGCAGAAGTGGTGGGTACCCAATTCGGATTGACGAATGCAGCAGGAAGGGCACTATGGGCACGACGGGCCTGTGTTCGTCTTCTTGGTGGCAGCGGGACACTACTTGTGCTTTCCACCTTGCCAGCTTGAACTGCACTTATGGGACTTGCCACGTCACCACGTGATACTGCAGTGCTGGATGTACGACCAGGGTGTACTAGGCCGCTGGTGCTTGCCAGTTCACCAGAAAGAATAGCGGCGCTAGTACTTCTCTGCTCCATACGAGGGACCTGCGGTTCTTGCACTTCAAGGACAGTAGAAGAAGATTGGGGTCTGGTACGCCTGACCTTGGCAGGGACCACAACTCTGTCGTCAGAACTATCTGTCATGGAGCCGCTGTCCTCTACAGGATCGTATTCTGAGCCTGAATCTGACGGATGAGTGACTTCCTCTTCACTATCTGTCATACTCAGAAACGTGTAGGCCTCTTCACTAGTGTACCTTCGATTTGCCATTTTGGGCTCTAAATTTAGGGGTACACTAGTGAGACTCACAGGCAAAAAAGCTCCTGACTGTTAGCGACTGATTCAAAACGCTACCAAAAAACTGTTAGCGATCGCAGGGATCAGGCCTGACTCTGCGAACGCTGCAGTTATGTGTGCTTAGTGTTTTGTAAGTTTCAGTGATCGATCGATACTGCACTTGGGTGGGCTGGGCTGGGCTGGGCCAAGGGGCAAAACGCAGGTGCTAGCAGGTATCTGGGCTGATCCCGCTAACACTGCATTTTTGGGAACCCTAAACTGCTGGGGACGCTAGTATTGATCTGATCGGATCACATATCGATCTGTTCAGATACTATACCACTAAGGGAGCTGTATGCTGCGTGTGTGGGTGTTAGCGGTACTGGCGCTAAACTGACGCTGCCTGGGGCGACGCAGACCTTATCTGACCCTAAAAACTTAACTTATATCGCCGCCGGGCAATTAGGGGGTTAAACCTTTATAAGGTAATAAACGGCGGGTGCCCTAAAACTATAATAAACTATAAAAAACGAACTAACCAGCGTCACCCGTAACAGTTATTCGGTGATCACTGGTGAAAGGGTTAACTAGGGGGCTATCAGGGGGTTAAAACCTTTAGTAGGTAGTATATGGGGGTCCCTGTCACTATAAAACGCTGACGGCGAACCTATATATTTACCTCCCTAATAGAGGTCGACCGATATATCGGCCGGCCGATATATCGGCCGATATTTGGCGTTTTTTACTTAATCGGCATCGGCCGATTGTGCTGATAAAAAAGGCCGATTATAACTTCAGCCGTGACTTGCAAATGACTTCTGTAATAGAAGTTAATGCAAGTTTCCCTAAGTTATCTGTGGAGAGGATTCTCTCCTCCTCTGGGCAGCCTGCCAAGTCTGATAAGAAGATACATTTGTATCTCTTTCAGGTTCTTTTTATCAATAGACTGAACTCCGTGTGTAGAAGTTTTCAGTTTAACCATTTAAAGACTAAATCTTTTCTGACACTTGTTGCTTACAAGTAAAAATCCTGTATTTTCTGCTAGAAAATCACTTAGAACCCCCAAACATTATATATATTTTTTTAGCAGAGACCCTAGGGAATAAAATGGTGATTGTTGCAATATTTTATGTCACACGGTATTTGCGCAGCGGTCTTTCAAACGCAATTTAAAAAAAAAAAATACAGTAATGAATTAAAAAAAAAAAATAAGCAGTAAAGTTAGCCCATTTTTTTTCGTCCAAAAGTTTTGATTACCTGTTTTTGTGTATTTATTATTTAAGATAGGGTTTTTTTTTTTTTTTTTTTTTTTTTTTTTTTTTAGGTTTTTTTTCTAAATTATACATACAAGTGAACTGATTGAAGGTTTGTTTTGTTTAATGTTTAAATGAAAAAAAATTTCTGTATTACTTAAGGCTGCTTTCACACTGGAGCGGGCAGGCGTTGATGGTAAAACGCTGCTAGTTTTAGCGGCGCTTTACCGTCATTTTAGAGGCGCTTTTCGGCTGCTAGCGGGGCGCTTATAACCCAGCTAGCGGCCGAGGAAGGGGTTAAATGCGCCCCTGAAGCGCCGCTGCCAAAACGCTTTGCAGGCGCTTCGGTAGCGGTGCGCATTCATTTCAATGGGCAGGAGTGGTGGAGCAGCAGTATACACCGCTCCAAAGATGCCGTTTGCAGGACTTTTTTTTACATCCTGCCAGCGCATCGCCTCAGTGTGAAAGCACTCGGGATCTCACACTGAGACTGCAGGGGAGCCGTTTTACAGGCACTTTACAGGTGCTATTTTTAGCCCAAAAGCGCCTGAAAAACGCCCCAGTGTGAAAGGGGTCTAACTGTTAGATTTTATGAGATGAAGGGAAAAAAGAAAGGAAAAAAAAAATCGGCCAAATATATCGGCCCAAAAAAATCGGCATCACATATCGGCCATCGGCCACCGCGATTTCTAAATATCGGCATCGGCCAGAGAAAAACCCATATCGGTCGACCTCTACTCCCTAACTAGTGTCACCTGTGTCACTAATACAGCGATCAGAAAAACGATCGCTTAGTGACACTGGCGATGGGGGGTGTTTAAGGGGTTAACCTTTTATTAGGGGGGTTAGGGGGTACCCTAGACCTAAAAGGGGGTACCCCAGACCTAAAGGGGGCTAACCCTAACTGCCCTAACACTTATAACTGTCACAAACTGACACCAATGCAAAAAAAAAAAAACTGCTATTGGTGTCACTGTGACAGGGGGTACAGGGGGGTGATCGGGGGGTGACAGGGGGGTGAAAAGTGTGCCTGCGTGTTCTACTGTACGTGTAGTGTTGTGCAAACTCACATTGATGTCTTCTCTCCTCGGCGCCGGAGCGAAAAGACCGGCTCGAGGAGAGATGACATCACTTCCTCTGCCTCTGTTTACATTACAGAGGCAGAGGAAGGATTTCATTCGCCGGGAGCGATCGCGGGGGGGGGGTGGCCACGAATGGATGGCCTCCCCCTCACCTCAGATCGCCCGGGAACAAATGCCGGCTGCCTCTGGCACCGGGGGGGGGGTCCGATTGGACTCCCCCGCCCGCTGGAGGCAGATCACGTACCAGGTGTGTGATTTCGCCTGCCCGTGCCATTCTGCCGCAGTATATCTGAGTGAGGCAGAGGGCAAGTGGTTAAAGTAGGACTATGGGCAAAACTTCTTCTTCTTTTTTTTTTTCTTTTTCATTTCGGATAGACTAATAACCCCTGTCAGGTTTTTTATTTTTTATTTTTTTGCCATCTCAGTCCCATTGCGGAGACTTCCCTTCACTTTCTCTCCCATAGCCAAACATGAAGTGAGAGGATATCTCTGCAAATTAAAGGAATTTTTTGGGGACCCCAGCTCACCAGAACTAGTATCTCCATTAGAAGATTTCCCATCTTTTACTTTTCTGGGGACAACCCAAAAATGGGGGTTTTCTTTTTACTATCACTTTCAATGATAATGGTAAACAGGACAAATAGAGCGGGTGAATCTCCTTCACAGGAGCGCAGACAGCAATAAAAACTGAGAGGGGCTCTAATCCCTCTCCACTCTGTGCAAAACTAAAACCAAACATTTTGCCTTTCGTTATACTTTAAACAAGCTGACGTTAATAGCTGATTGGTAACTATGCACAGCTACACCAGATTCTGTGTGCACCAGTTTTAGTAAATCTCCTCCATTGTGTTCAGGTACAACACTACAATACAATATACTGCCCAGTGCAATGTTTTAGTCACACATGAATATACATTTGACATCTAATGCACCAGTGATATTTGTGTGAATTGTGGTCTGTAACAGACATAAAGGGTGTTGCATTACAGAACTTAATAAAAATGCCCCTGGCGTGTGTCTTATTTAGGATGAGCTCAGGCGTGTTCACAACCCGCACGTGCAGAGCCCGCCAGGAAGTCTGCACGGCGCTAATTGCAAGCAGTGAGACATTTTCCCGATCCGCGGCTGCAGAGATCGAGAAATGTCTCACTGCCTGTGATTAGCGCAGTGCAGTGCCGACTTCCTGGTGGGCTCGGCGCATGCAGGTTGCGAATACGCCTGAGCTCATCCTAAAGCCTCGTACACACGGTATGATTGTTGGCCAACCGCGCGTCTGATTTTTGTCAAAAGGGCATGTGCCAGGATCTTGTCTTGCATACTAACGGTACACAATCGTCGTGCCACAAACATGAACATAGTGATGTACTACGAGGAATTTCAGCTCTTGAGCGCCACCCTTTGGGCCCCTTCTGCTAATTTCATGTTTGTGAGCATTGATTCCGAGCATGCGTGTTTGTACTTTTGACTTTTGTATGACAGATTTGTGTACTGACCATACAAAAATCTGACATCAAACTGTTGTCCGCCGAAAATTTACTAGCCTGCCGCCTGTTGGCCGAAAATTGGACAACAATTGTCAAAAGGAGCGTACTAACGGTAAGATTTTAGGACAACAGTCTGTCAACAGACAATCCCCTGCCAACAATCGTACCGTTTTTACGAGGCTTTAGTGTCTAGCATGCTGTGAATCATGGTCGTCTGTGTCCTATGTCTGGCATATGCCGAGTCATGGTCTGTCCTATAGTACCTGATACACTGCTAAAAATATATGCCAGCTGGTTGAGATTAGAGTAGATCTTCCCACTACAAGCCTGATTTCAGATTACAGCAGGTATGTGTTTAATGTGTGGTATAAAGACAGATTTCAGGTAGTTAAACTAGTTTCATGGCTTTCAAGAAATATAAAAGAGAAAGTTTAGAGTTGTGAAAGGGCCTGAGGGTGATTTTATGTATGTGCCTGGAAGATTTATGTGTGTCCTGATACTTTGCCTCTAAACTATCTGTTAATTGCCCTTTCTGCGTTTGTGTGTGTAAGAGGTGTGATGGATTAGGATGGTGAGAGTGGAGGAATCCTGTATGAATGCACTCACTGCCTGCAGAAAGCAGATGCCTGTTTTTATTACTTTTAGGTACAATGAGGACCCAATGTGAGAAACGGACACCCAGCTGTGTGTAGGACACACGTCTCTCTTAAGTCCTGGTTTATTGTTGGCTAAATGATCCTTTTTAAAGAGAAACAATGGATATCAGTTGCAGTCTATAGGGGCAAATTTTTTTTTTTTTTTTTACTTGTGTAAAAAATATTGCTTTAAGCCCCCAAAGAATTTTGTATTTTCTAACAGCAGATGGCTTATGCCCTGTACACACAACAAATGTGCGATGGGAGCTTGTTGTCGGAAATTCCGACCATGTGTAGGCTCCATCGGACATCGGATTCGCCGCGACATCACTTTTATCGGTGGCGGGAGATGGGCCCCCCCCCCCCGCCGCGATCCGGAGCCGTTGGTAGCGGCGGAGGCAATCGCATCTGTCTCTGTCCTGTGCCTGGAGACGAGTGAGGCTAAGATGGCGCCCACTCGTCTCCATGACACTGCTGGCCGGAAACGACATCAAAACGTCACTTCCGTCCAATGTAATTTTTTTAAATGACTTTTTTTTTTTTTTATTATTGCATTTTAGTGTAAATATGAGATCTGAGGTCTTTTTGACCCCAGATCTCATATTTAAGAGGTCCTGTCATGCTTTTTTTCTATTACAAGGGATGTTTACATTCCTTGTAATAGGAATAAAAGTGACACAATTTTTTTTAAAAAAAACAGTGTAAAAATAAATAAAATAATGTAAAATAAATAATAAAAATTAAAAAAAAAAAATTTTTAACCCCCCCCCCCCGTCCCGACGAGCTCGCGCGCAGAAGTGAACGCATACGCGAGTAGCGCCCACATATGAAAACGGTGGTCAAACCACACATGTGAGGTATCGCCGCGACCGGTAGAGCGAGAGCAATAATTCTAGCCCTAGACCTCCTCTGTACCACAAAATATGCAACCTGTAGAATTTTTTAAACGTCACCTATGGAGATTTTTGTGGGTAAAAGTTTGACGCCATTCCACTAGCGGGCGCAATTTTCAAGCGTGACATGTTGGGTATCAATTTACTTGGCGTAACATTATATTTCACAGTATAAAAAAAATTGGGCTAACTTTTTACTGTTGTCTTATTTTTTTTATTCAAAAAAAGTAAATTTTTTCCAATAAAAGTGTGCTTTTAAGACCGCTGCGCAAATACGGTGCAAAAAAAGGTATTGCAACGACCGCCATTTTATTCTCTAGGGTGTTAGAAGAAAAACCATATATAATGTTTGGGGGTTCTAAGTAATTTTCTAGCAAAAAAAACTGTTTTAAACATGTAAACACCTAAAATCCAAAATGAGGCTGGTCCTTAAGTGGTTAAAAGTCTTTACAGGTTTATCAGTTTAGAGTTTTTATAAATTTATTGCTATAACTCTGGCATTTGCGGCAATACCTCACATGTGGCACAATCATTGTTTACATTCACATGCAGGCCCCACATGCACGGTTGCATTTGCTTGTATTTGTGCCTTTTTACCTTTTTTTTTTATTTTAATTTACTTGAATTACAATTTTTTTTTTTTTTGTAATGCTTTTTTATATTTAACTATATTGCTATCACAAGGGACCTAACAAACCCTCCCCATGTGATAGCATGGTGAGTGACAGGTTGCAGTGGAGGGCAGGGGAGATATCTCCATAAAGAAGGACTGTCAAGCACAGATCATACTGAATTGTCTGCTTACCTGGCTACAGCAGTCAGGAAATGAGAGCTCTGAACCATGCTTGTCGTTTCCGGGCCCATTCATCACAGTGGGGATTGGGGACAGATACCTGATGATTGTCCCAGTGTTGAAATAAAAATAAATAAAAGCATACTTGTTAATGAAGGCCACTGTTGTCTTCCTTCCAGCCCAAAGTTCTCCTTCATCACTCTGCTCCTGTGCCACCATCTTTCATGCATGCTTAGACATGCCACTGTTCTCTGCCTATTCCCATGGACTGGCCACTGTTCTCTGGCCTATTCCCATGACCTGCAATAGTCTGCTCATGCTTTGGGGGGGGGGGCAGCTGAAATACTGCTTTCTGGGATGTGAGGTAGACATTCCAGTTAGGAGTCTGTCATTCTCTTGTAGCATGTCCATAGTCTGACTGTCTCCTCCCATAGCATGTCCATAGTCTCTGACCATCTCCTGTAGCATGTCCATGGTCTCTAACCACCTCCCATAGCATGTCCATGGTCTCTAACCACCTCCCATAGCATGTCCATGGTCTCTAACCACCTCCCATAGCAAGTCCATGGTCTCTAACCACCTCCCATAGCACGTCCATGGTCTCTAACCACCTCCCATAGCACGTCCATGGTCTCTAACCACCTCCCATAGCACGTCCATGGTCTCTAACCACCTCCCATAGCACGTCCATGGTCTCTAACCACCTCCCATAGCACGTCCATGGTCTCTAACCACCTCCCATAGCACGTCCATGGTCTCTAACCACCTCCCATAGCACGTCCATGGTCTCTAACCACCTCCCATAGCACGTCCATGGTCTCTAACCACCTCCCATAGCATGTCCACGGTCTCTAACCACCTCCCGTAGCATGTCCATAGTCTGACCATCTCCTGTAGCATATTAATAATCTCTGACTATCTCTCATAGCAAGTCCATAATCTCTGACCATCTCGTGTAGCATGTCTATAGTTTCTGCAGTCTCTGATAGTTTTCTGTAACATTATGTTTACTATTCTGTGCAGATTTTTGGTAATGTCAGGGGCTGCTCTGGAGGCCAACTACATTAAATAATTTGACTACTACTGCTGTAGAAATATCCAGATGGGTGGATTTTGGAATCCCTGGCATGCAAATATCAATCTAGACTGGAATTTATCAAGATACCAGATTACCAGCTACCAGGAATTTTACACAGTGGTATGCCGTAGTGTATGAGCAATGCCAAAAAAATAAAAAAATCTGAGAAGCCATGGGCAGATAACCCATGTCCCCCTTATGTCCTTGCTCGCTACATATTCAAGCTGGACTGAACTTTACGCTTGAATAATGAGTCCTAACTTGACCGGTTTGAAGGTTGGAGCTGTATGTGTGGCTTCGGTTGGTAGCATTCACATTCTGCACTCTCCTGCAATATGAGTAGCCCAGTAATTGTTCCTGCAGTGCATAGAAGGGCCTGCCCTTGATATTCCAGAAAGGGAACAGGTGACCAGGTGTGATTAACTAGACTGTCCCTAAATGAATTAGAAGATTTTCTTGTGACTGGTAGATTTTAATTGTAGCTAATTTTTAACTCTAGATGAACCCCCCAGGCCTGCTTCTGCCTGAGTGGTCTGCAGTCAGCTGTGAAAACACTTAATCTTGCTGCTTTCAGACCTGCCTCTGTCTATACTCAGCACTACCTCTGCATACACCTATGTCGTAATTCCTGCTTATGCCTAGTCACACCACCGTCTTTGAATTGCTGCCCTGTCTGCCATGAAACCTTAGATGTCGCAATCTACATATAAATCATAAAGACATTGCTTATGTTACAGGATCTGTTTTTAGATATACTGTACATGTGGATGTGATTGCTTTTTAAATAATCTTTTAAATGCATGTTACTGTTTGGACACCTTATTTTGCCATAATTGAACTATTTACTGTTAAACAGCCACATTCGCTTATTAAAGGTGAATTCCAGGCAAACCGTTAAATAGATGAGATGCATAAAGGGAGCTGGTTTAGCCAAAGGAATTGTATTTCTGACCATCCAGTCCTGAGATTTCCACACCTTTGCCACACAGCAAAGCCCTATCTGGCAAGGTGGTAGATCTGATTTTCTCTGCTGTAGTTAGAGCTGTTTGAAAGCTAGTACAAGAGTGTTTGAAGTCGGAGGATTTGACTACATGAATGATATAAGACAGCCATTCTTCTTAACTCTTAATGAGTTCCTTCAAATCCTAAGGTTCATCCAGAAGTTTCTAGAGGTTTCTTGAGCTTTGGCTGTTTGACTTTCCATTTGATGAGCCTGAATAGTTCCAGGCTCAATGCCACTTGGGACAGCCAACTCCATGACACCAGTGATCTTTTAGCCATCTGGGTGCCATTCTGACCACCAATGTAAGAGTGGAATTCTTCCCACATAGCCACCAATAAAAGGGTAAAGTTTTCCCCTGACCCCAATAAATCAGTTTTAGAAGGAGTTCCCAGAGACCTGAAAATGATTTCAAAGTTTTCCCTGGGGCTAAAAAGGTTGAGAAAGTCTGATATATAGGATATAGGAAGAATTCTTTCACATGGATTGTATGTTCTTACTAGAGAATAGCCACACATTTTTTTTTCTTTTCCTTTCTCAATTCTGTATATAATTTTAATCATTATGGTCCTTCAACAAGATGGGAAAGAATTAGGAGTAAACCCAGTTCACACTGAAGGTATGGTGACATGCATATGAAGAGTTCGGAATTATTCCCACAGACTACAATAAAAAGTGTTAGCGAAGGCTGCCTAATTCTCATACCTGATACCCAACTCAAGGGCTACACACAGTCCTTTTGGCATGCCCAGTAGTAAGTAATGGGAACGTTGAATTGTAATGGTAATGTCCTCAGTCCCCAATTGTCTTCTGCAGCTTGTCTCCAATCACACCAGTAGAATGTTTTCAGCCTCTCAAAACTGTGATCATTGTATGTGGCCCCTTACTAATAACAAGGGACCTGCTTAAAGTGCAAGTTGACCTTTTCAAACATAATAGAAAGGTGAGAACCAACACCCTGCACCCTCTACACCTCCCTGCCCCCACTATACTTAACTCCATAGGTGAGGAGTTGAGTGCACATGCTGCCGGTACAGATTTCCAGGGATTTGAAATCCCCGTTTTTCTCTCCTTCTTTCTGCAGGGCTTCCAGGACAGATCACAGCGATTCTGATTGGTCAACTCCAGAACAGATAATTGCTTGGTTTGTCCTGGAAACGCTGTAGAAGAAAGCAGAAGAAGCAGGATGTCAGATTCCCAGAATGCTGTACTGGCTGCATGGGCAATGGCAGCTCACCACCCATGGAGGCAAGTACAGCAAGGACCCTGGGGGGTTGGGATAAGGTATAGGTTGTTGTTTTTTTTTTTTTTTTTTATATATATTTTTTTTTTTCGGAAACGGTGAACCAACCCTTTTAAGGGTCATTATGTCTAGTAAATTAGCCACTGCTTTAGATGTTGGTTGAATGTATGGGCATAATCTCATTGCCTTCAGGGCACCAAATCCTCTCTGTCTCACTGTCCTGGTGATCAGTATTGCCAGCATTGAAAAAATATAAATTTTTGAGATTGTAACAAAAACTGGACTAAAGGGAAAATTTTCCATTAGGAATATTTTTTTCAGTGTCTGTCTAGGACAGGATTTCTCTTTGAAGTGATTCCCTTTTAATTCCTGTTGTGTCTATGGGGCATGAAGAAAAGGGAAATCTCCCAAGTTGGACACGGGTGACAAAAAATCCCGGACAAGGTTTTAACTACACTATTTAGACAGTCCACACCTAGGACGTAATGTGTATGGGGGGAGGAGCCTGATCTCTTACATTATCCCGCAGCCATCCTTAGCTATATGGTGGCAAGCCAACACTATTGTATGAGTATATTCCAGCTGGCACATATCGGGTGCCATTTATGGAAGTCTAAATACATGTCTGTAGTGAGAATACATTTTTACCATACAGAGAGCTCTACATGTTTGTTCTGTTTCATATACCATCATTCCTTGATTACATCTATGATGCGGGGAGGCGATTAAAGGAAAACGGAAGGATAACACACTATGCAGGTCTGATCACAAGAACAGCTTGTCATGACCAGCCGGTGAGCACTGGTGGAGGATTGCACAAGCCCTTAATAGTGTTTTTGAAGTTGTTTCATATGCACAGAGGTGGAAGATTTATGGAATATTATTAGTATTTACATTTTAACTATATGGGCACGTGGCACTGATTATATACATATTTTCAAGTGGATTTATTAGCACAGCTTATGCATATATGTGTTGTTTATTGATATGAGCTATTTTGCACTTGCACTTTAGTTATACTTACAGGTGTGTTGCATTGCAGTAGAATTTGAGAATTTCCTTCCCTCAGAGCATTGAGAATGTGTCGTGGATGGGTATTCCAGCATGACAAGGATACAAAACACACAGCCAAGGCAACAAAGCAGTGGCTCAAGAAGAAGCACATTAAGGTCCTTGAGTGGCCTAGCCAGTCTCCAGACCTTAATTCCATAAAAAATATGTGGAGGGAGCTGAAGGTTCGAGTTACCAAATGTTAGCCACAAAACCCTAAGTATCTGCAAAGAGGAGTGGGACAAAATCCCTCCTGAGATGTGTGCAAACCTGGTGGCCAACTACAAGAAACGTCTGACCTCTGATTGCCAACAAGGGTTTTGCCACCAAGTACAAAGTCATGTTTTGCGAAGGGGTCAAATACTTATTTCATTCATTAAAATGCAAATCAATTGATAACTTTTTTGAAATGCATTTATCTTGATTTTTATGTTGTTATTCTGTCTCTCACTGTTTAAAATAAACCTACCATTAAAATTATAGACTGATCATTTCTTTGTCAGTGGGCAAACGTACAAAATCAACAGGGGATCAAATACTTTTTACCCTCACTGTAACTATGCAATACAAATAATTCCTGTATTGTAGTCTGGTACTGATGTTGGGTACATTTTATGCCACCAGTTGTTTAGTGTACTTGTATACCCATGCCCTGTGCTACTGTTCATTGTATGATTTAAAAATTCCAATAAAATGTTTGTGAAACAAATAATTCCTGTAGCTTAGTTGCTGTTTTATAAAGTGGAGCAAATAAGTAGTTTGTAATTCTGTCACACAATTTCCCCCGGTGGATAGGTGCCCATGTTCCTAATGGTATGTATTCCATCTTTTATGTATAATTGACTATAAATGAGTCCAGGTGCCTCTCAAGAACAAGCCCAATAAAGCGTTCATTGTGATGCAGAAACCTGCAAGTGGTGGCAGGCAGTTTAATCCCATGATGCAGAGTTTTATTTGCCTCTGATAGCCTTCCCTCTCTTATTATATGAATGGCGGCACTGTTGATCATGTCTATTCTCGGGGGTCTATTCACGATCTTCGCAGAGATGTAACATTTCATTTGAGGTGAGGAGGTTTCTGTTTTCTCTGCTAAGTGACAGATTTTTGAAGCTGCAGTTAAAACAGCATTGACATGCCAGTGACATCATCCTGTTAGTACGCTAAGTTGATTATCCCGAGTCCCTTTGTGTGAATTTCATGCTCTGTTCTCTCTCAATGTGTTTGCTAGGCTGTTGGCTGTTATGCATTTCCTGCTATGCTGACCTTGAATGGGAATAAAGTAGACATGGTTACTGCGGTCTTGCTGGCATATGCAGAACTTTTGTTCAGCGATGAGAGGAGAGCAGAGGCTGGGCTTTGGCACTCCTGGACGTCAAGTTTTTTTTTTTTCCATGCTTGCAGTTTGTAGATTTTCATTTTTTCACTGTCTGCTCTGGATTCCTTTCTGCATTTTATGGTGCAGAGTACCAACTTCAGGGGAAAAAAATCCAGACTTGTAGTAGGGATGTCTCACACTGCAAGGGTAATTGCTGATTTAGTCTGGGGCAGAGGTCTCCAAACCTTCTAAACAAATGGCCAGTTTACTGCCCTTCAGAGTTTAACTGGGCCAGACTGTGGCCAATGGGTGTAGAAAATGTTTTTTTAGAAAATGTCCTGACATCCAGTGGGAGTGAACAATGCCCCCTATCTTTGGTGTCAGTGGGAGGAAAATTACTCCATCATTAAGGTCATTGGAAGGAATTGTGCCCCATCCTTGGTGTCAATGGAAGGAATTGTACCCCAACCTTGGTGTCAATGGAAGGAATTGTACCCCAACCTTGGTGTCAATGGAAGGAATTGTACCCCAACCTTGGTGTCAATGGAAGGAATTGTACCCCAACCTTGGTGTCAATGGGAGGAATTGTACCCCAACCTTGGTGTCAATGGGAGGAATTGTGCCCCATCATTGGTGTCAGTAGGAGGAATAGTGCATCATTAATGGTGCCAGTGGGAGGAATAGTGCATCATTGTTGGTGGTATTATTATTATTATTATTATACAGGATTTATATAGCGCCAACAGTTTGCGCAGCGCTTTACAACATGTGATGAAAGGCATTGTGCCCCATTGTAGTTTCAGCGGGAGGACTAGTGCAGCCTTGTTAGTGTGAGTGGGAGGACTGGTGCAGCATTATTGGTGCCAGTGAGTGGAATAGTGCCACATGGTTGGTGACAGTGAGCAGAATAGTGCCACATGGTTGGTGACAGTGAGCGGAATAGTGCCACATGGTTGGTGACAGTGAGCGGAATAGTGCCACATGGTTGGGGTCAATGGTAGGAATTGTGCTCCATCGTTTGGGTTAATGGTAGGAAGTGTGCCCCATCGTTGGGGTCAGTGGTAGGAGTTGTGCCCTATCGTTGGTGTCAGTGGGAGGACTAGTGCAGCACTGGTGGTGCCAGTGGGAGGAATAGTGCGCCGGTGGTGCCAGTGGGAGGAATAGTGCGCCGGTGGTGCCAGTGGGAGGAATAGTGCATCGGTGGTGCCAGTGGGAGGAATAGTGCATTAGTGTTGCCAGTGAGAGGAATAGTGCATCGGCGGTGCCAGTGGGAGGAATAGTGCATCGGCGGTGCCAGTGGGAGGAATAGATTAGAGTAATGGAGGCTTTACCTCCCTCTTATTCTAAGACACAGACTGGAGGGGCGTGACACAGCTTGTGACTGGCAGAAATCTGCCCACACTATGTTATTGCCAAATAATAAAAAAATATTTGATTTTAAATATCTATTGTATGACCGCATAAAACAGTTTATTGATATTTATTTACTTATTTTTACTCTGTATTCCAAAGGCTGTTTTTTTTTTTTTTTTTTCTTTTGAACATGTGACCAGCAGCAGAGGACTAGAAGCTGCTTATGTTTCCCGGCAGACCGGGTTGGAGAGAGCTGGGTTATGTGACAGCTGTATATCGATTAGGAAAAAGGGTACTTGACTGTTTTTTTTTTTTTATTAAAATAATTACAGTGCCATTATCCACATACAAAAATAGAAGGGATAATGTAAATTAAAGTGTGTGTACAGTATCACCTTAACTATGAATAATGCCCCAAAAATGATTGCCCTCACTCTAACCTGCACGCTGATATAGAACGTGTAGCACAATTCTCATTTTTGGACGTAGGTGCTTATGCATATGTATGTGCGGGGGGGGGGCTTTAATCATTTTTTTTACATAATTTTATTATTGTCACATAGAGGACCAATAGCCATCTATGTGATAGCATACAGATTCTGATAGGTTCTCCTTATTGAGACATTAGGGGTTTACAGATGCCCGAATCGCTTACATGAGAAAGTCGTCTTGTACACATTGTATGCAAAAAAAACACTCGCTGACAGACTTTTTTTCACCGATGCTCATATGCCTCATTTCCACTGAGCGGATCGGTTCGGGTCGGTACAGTTTCAATGGCCAAGAATGGTCCGGTCTATTCTGGTGAGCGTTTCCACTGTAAGTGGGACCACAAAGGGCCATACAGGGTTTAGAAAAAATGCCTCAGCATAGCACAGCAGAGGGTTTTCTGTTAGCCAATCAGTGGAATGTATTGTAGCTCCACCCTAACCGAACAGTTCCATTTTCCTATGGCCCCACATCTGAAGCAGGACCCTGAATGGAACGGTTCGGTTGTATGGGCCGCTTTCATAATGGAAACACCCAAAATAGCATACCGTACCAAACCGATCCGCTCAGTGGAAACGAGGCAATAGAGTACCATTAATTATGAATTGATAAGTCGCAATATCAGTTTCCATCTGCAAAGGCCTGCAAGTGATATCTGGGATTATAAATGCTCCAAAATGAAGGGAGTTAATGGCAGAAATAATTTCATATTCTCTGTGTCTATAATGGTCTTTCCGTATTCATTGTGTTATTTAAAGTGATACTAAAGACAAAATCACAAAACCACACATGTGATGCAATCTGTCAGTAGCACTAACAATGCAGCTTTTGTTTTTCTGAAGTTCACACCATGTCTGCACATTTGATTCACATGCAGTTCTGTGCGGAGCGATTTCAGCCCATTTTTATTAAATGGATTAGAATCGCACCACACTGCAGCAAAGGTGGTGCATGCCCTACTTTTTAAAAATGCACTGCAACTGGTTCAAAAGTACCAGGCAATCTGCTGCGGGCAAACACACTGTATTTGGGGTGTCGTTAACTTTGTATTGGCACCAGCTGCAAACTGAGTGGGTTTTGCATGCAATGTGGAACGCACGGTGCATTCCTGTGTGATTCATGTGCAGGCATGGTGTGAACGGGCCCTAAGTCCCCTTGTAACTTTTTTACCTGTGATCCTGCAGTTATTTTTCAATTTCCTTTTAGCAGACCAAGCTATGCAGCAGAAGTGGCAGTTAGAGGGTTGAAACAAACCATTTATGGTATGGCAATTAACATAGTTACATTGTTGGAGCGCCGCAAATATGTAGAGTTGCTGCCCCGCTGCATTGTGAACACAGGAGAGCAGCCACTCGGCATGGAACTTAGAAGTCCAACTAAATCTACTTGTCCGTCTTGGGCCCCTATCACACTGCCCCTCGGTTCCCTGCAGTGCAGTGTACCCACAGTTTTAGGTTACCTGCCCTTTCCCATAGACTTCTATTAGATTGGGTGTTTTTGGTGTGTTTTCTGAAACAGCATCAAAAGTCCTGCATGCTGCATTTTTGGTGTGCTTTCAGAAAATGCACCAAAAACGCTTGATTTAAAGTATAAGTTCACTTTTGGAACACCCGTTTTAGGTTGGAACATGTAACCTGCTCCAGCATCTACAGCTCTCCCCCCTTGTGACAGCGGGCTGGGGATTTTTTCCCCCACACCCGCTGTCACTATTTGAAAACAGCGTGGCTGTGCGGGGCTCTGCCCACGCAGCAGTGTCATTAATTCACCGTTTCCTACGAATGATTGCCTACAAGTACTGTCAGCCATTGCCACTCAATGAGCTGCAGGGATGCTGGTGAGCACTCTTGTAGTCCATTGGTCTTCCTGCTCTCAGGTAACTGCCTGCCCATTTTAGGTACAAGGAGTCCGCTGTGCTGAGTCAGCAAGAGCTGGACATTGCAGATTGCGGGTGCAATGCTCTGCAGGTTCCCTACCTCCTTTACCTGCAAACAAAATGTGCATTTACTATTTATTTTTAAAATTTAACCTATCTTTTTATAGAAGTTTATGGGAAAGCAGTTACCACAGACCAAAACCCGGATACACTGTGCTGCACCCTCACTGCGGGGAAAGTGTAATCTGAAAAGGGCCTAACACCACACTCTTCAGACAGTGCTGCTCTCCAAGGGTGGCTCCATGGATGGAGGAGACACCATAAGACAGGAAGGATGTTTCTGTCTGGATCACCAGGTAAGCCCCTGTTCACATTGGGGCGATTTGAGATGTCAAATTTCACGCCAAATCGCAGCCCATTGCCAGCAAGGACATAGTCCAAATCGGTGTGACGCCGACTTTGCAGTTCTGCACCAATTTCCAAAAGTAGTTCCTGCACTACTTTTGGTGACTTTGGGGGCAATTTCAATAGACATCGGTGCATGAACCCCCACAGATGTCTTTCAAACCTCCCCAGGAACTCGCAATGAAATGCAGGTTTGAAATTGTGCGAGTTCAGCTGAACTCACACGAATGTAAACCCGCCTCCAATGTGAACGTACCCTGAAAAAACAAAACAAATGCAGGACTAGTAAGCTGCAATATATGACATTTTTGTTTTGGGGTTTATTACTGCTTTAAGTTTAAAGCGGAGTTCCACACGTTTTTTCGTTTAATAAAAGTCAGCAGCTACAAAAAGTGTAGCTGCTGACTATTAATAAACAGACACGGTCCAGCGATGCGGGCGCCCGGAGCCTCGCTCCTCTCCCCCTCCTCTCTGCAATGCCGTCATAGCAACTGTGGGCACCCGGCCGTGACAGCTTTCGGCTTCACGGTCGGGCCGTGCTCTGCGCATGCGCAAGTTATGCTGCACTCTGCTAGTGGACAGGTAATCTTCTGGGACTTGTGATGTGTCCCAGAAGATTGCAGAGAGGGAGGGGCCGCCTAGGGGGAGAGAGTCGCCTAGGCGGCCAAGAGCAGGAAGGAGGAACTGGGAAAGGAAGTCCATCTTTAAACTAGGTACACACTCCCCCCCCCCCCCCCCCCAAAAAAAAATAGACAGCCAAATGTGGCATGTCAGGGGGCGAGGTGTACTTAAAGCGGAAGTTCCACTTTTGGGTGGAACTTTGCTTTAAGTATGATATATATAATTATTATTTGCTTTGTAAATCTACATAAAAAAAATAAAAATCATATTTTTTTTAGAAAAAGCATTGTTTAATAAATGCATAGCAGAGTGCTGAGGTAATTCTATTTTCTTCTCCTATGATCCCATGTCTGTGCTTTCAGCATTTTTCAGTTAAGTTAATTCCCCCCCCACAGAGAGCATTAACATTTTAGGATGGAACAGCATGTATAAACCACATGTGGCTGCACTCCAGGCAGATATAAAAGACACAATTCAGTTTTATATTCATTAAAGCATCGATAAATGTATTTTTTATATGCAAGCAGTGTAAGCACCTGAATTTATCAGCCTCTTGCTATCTGTATAGCGAGGAGAAGAGAAAAGCGGCTCAAGGAGCCCAATAAGGTGTTCTGCTGTTCAGGGATCATGCTGATAGATGGAGCGAGCAAAGTGACAGAGAAGAAATCATCGGTCAGCTGCTTCACCTTTCAGTGACCAGTCATTAGGTGGGGATGAGGAGAAGATATGTAAATTGTAAGCAGAGTGTAATCCTTGTGATTTTGAAGTATTTACAGTGGGGACGGAAAGTATTCAGACCCCCTTAAATTTTTCACTCTTTGTTATATTGCAGCCATTTGCTACAATCATTTAAGTTCATTTTTTTCCTCATTAATGTACACACAGCACCCCATATTGACAGAAAAACACAGAATTGTTGACATTTTTGCAGATTTATTAAAAAAGAAAAACTGAAATATCACATGGTCCTAAGTATTCAGACTCTTTGCTCGGTATTTAGTAGAAGCACCCTTTTGATCTAATACAGCCATGAGTCTTTTTGGGAAAGATGCAACAAGTTTTTCACACCTGGATTTGGGGATCCTCTGCCATTCCTTCTTGCAGATCCTCTCCAGTTCTGTCAGGTTGGATGGTAAACGTTGGTGGACAGCCATTTTTAGGTCTCTCCAGAGATGCTCAATTGGGTTTAAGTCAGGGCTCTGGCTGGGCCATTCAAGAACAGTCACGGAGTTGTTGTAAAGCCACTCCTTCATTATTTTAGCTGTGTGCTTAGGGTCATTTTCTTGTTGGAAGGTAAACCTTCGGCCCAGTCTGAGGTCCTGAGCACTCTGGAGAAGGTTTTCGTCCAGTATATCCCTGTACTTGGCCGCATTCATCTTTCCCTCGATTGCAACCAGTCGTCCTGTCCCTGCAGCTGAAAAACACCCCCACAGCATGATGCTGCCACCACCATGCTTCACTGTTGGGACTGTATTGGACAGGTGATGAGCAGTGCCTGGTTTTCTCCACACATACCGCTTAGAATTAAGGCCAAAAAGTTCTATCTTGGTCTCAACAGACCAGAGAATCTTATTTCTCACCATCTTGGAGTCCTTCAGGTGTTTTTTTGGCAAACTCCATGCAGGCCTTCATGTGTCTTGCACTGAGGAGAGGCTTCCGTCGGGCCACTCTGCCATAAAGCCCCAACTGGTGGAGGGCTGCAGTGATGGTTGACTTTCTACAACTTCCTCCCATCTCCCGACTGCATCTCTGGAGCTCAGCCACAGTGATCTTTGGGTTCTTCTTTACCTCTCTCACCAAGGCTCTTCTCCCCCGATAGCTCAGTTTGGCTGGATGGCCAGCTCTAGGAAGGGTTCTGGTCATCCCAAACGTCTTCAATTTAAGGATTATGGAGGCCACTGTGCTCTTAGGAACCTTAAGTGCAGCAGAAATGTTTTTGTAACCTTGGCCATATCTGTGCCTTGCCACAATTCTGTCTCTGAGCTCTTCAGGCAGTTCCTTAGACCTCATGATTCTCATTTGCTCTGACATGCACTGTGAGCTGTAAGGTCTTATATATACAGGTGTGTGGCTTTCCTAATCAAGTGCAATCAGTATAATCAAACACAGCTAGACTCAAATGAAGGTGTAGAACAGGGATATGCAATTAGCAGACCTCCAGCTGTTGCAAAACTACAAGTCCCATCATGCCTCTGCGTGTCATGCTTGTGGCTGTCAGAGTCTTGCTATGCCTCATGGGACTTGTAGTTCTGCAACAGCTGGAGGTCCACTAGATGCATATCCATGGTGTAGAACCATCTCAAGGATGGTCAGAAGAAATGGACAGCACCTGAGTTAAATATGAGTGTCACAGTAAAGGGTCTGAATACTTAGGACCATGTGATATTTCAGTTTTTCTTTTTTAATAAATCTGCAAAAATGTCAACAATTCTGTGTTTTTCTGTCAATATGGGGTGCTGTGTGTACATTAATGAGGAAAAAAAAAATGAACCTAAATGATTTTAGCAAATGGCTGCAATATAACAAAGAGTGAAAAATTTAAGGGGGTGTGAATACTTTCCGTCCCCACTGTATTTTTAGGTGTTTTTCAAGCATTTTGCTGGATTTACTTGGAATTTCATTCTTGGGATGGGCAAAGGGAGAACAGTTGTAGAGGAGGAGTTTTCCAGGTGCAAAAATGTGCTCAAATGTGTGTGTTGTGTGTTTTACAGGTGCAACCATTTGTGTTTTAAAGTTTTATTGGTTTTTCAAAAGGATAACATGAAATATCATTACAATCAGAATATCAGCTGGAAAATAGGTTCAATGTACAAAATAGGTCAATAACTTCTAGGTCAATAATGTTCACCACGGAGAAGACAGTCTTTAGGAAGACCTTGTGCGACCTGAGTGATTTAAAGAGGCGATTATTAATCCGTCCCAGGCCTCTAAATGTCTGATGACTTTATTTACCACCTCGTCTCCTAACACCCCAGTAGGGAACTCACTGTGTCAGGAGAGGAAGACCACATCTTGCTACTAGAGGCCTCGAGTCGGGCAAGGTATTAGTTATGTCTTCTATTCTTCTGGTGTGGATTGTCTGAGTTATTAACATTCAAAACCAGATATAGAGATCAATCCAGAGTTAATCCAGGTAAAATAACAAAATACAGAGAAATCAGTATATAATTAAAACAACGAAAATATGTCCCGGTTTCAACTTAACACACGTTCTGATGTTGGTTATAGTTACCATGGGACATGACCCGAGTTATCCCGTAAGGGGATAAGGAGGTAAGTGGGAGGGAGGGTAAGAAGGAAAAGAGGTGAAAGATAGACAGAGAGAGAGCGATACGAGTTAGTCATCTGCCCGTCCATTCCTGAGTTTATTCATTACTATTAACTTTTAGTGAGGGAACACCCACTCCGACGTATTTAGCCCATGGTTCCCAAGTCTTCTCAAACTGTACTGAGGTGTCTAGCATGGAACTCACCATCTTCTCTTGGGCCATTATCCATGAGATTTTGCGTTTCGCTGCTATAACAGAGACCTTAGGGAGCTTCCATGCTTTGGCCAAAGTGAGTTTGGCACCAAGCAGGATGAAGAATATTAGTTTATGCTTGTATTTCGGTGCCCCTGGAATTTGGTGGTTGAGAAGAGCCGTCAGAGGAGACCTGGGGACCGTCAGGGCTGTGACTTTAGAGATTATTTGAAAGATTTTAGTCCAAAAGCTTCTGATTTTAGGACATTCCCACCAGATGTGTATCATGGTGCCCTTCATGTGGCATCCGCGGAAACATAGTGGAGATACCGAAGGGTACATGATGGAAAGTCTGGAGGGAGTTAGATACCATCTAGTGATGACCTTCAAGCTAGCTTCAATTAATGAGATGTTTAGTATGCCTTTAAAGGATCTAAAGAAGGTTTTGTGCCAGTGTTCCAGGTCCCAGGATTCCTGAAAATCCTTCTCCCATTCCAGCATGAATTTTGTTTTCCTGTCGTTTGTTGCAAGCGAGGAGTAGATTATGGAGATCCCCCCCCTCTGCTCCAGAAGCTGCCCACACCATAATTCATATGGGGTAAATTGGGGAGGGTCCGGCTTAGAGACCCAGATGGAGTGAAGAAAATGTGATAGTTGCATATATCTGAACCTCTCCGACATGGGCAGGTCCAGATGTTTAATGCAATGGGCTAGAGAAATTGGTCCAGCTGAGGTAAAATAGTTCCCGATCCGATACAATCCCCTATCCAACCACCATCTAAACGCTTTAATATCTAGGCCCGGGGGGAAATCTGGGTTACGGAAAACGTGAGCCAGAGGTTTGCTTTGTGAGACTAGAGAGGGGTCCTTCCTAAGGGTATCCCAGATTCTCAATGACTGTGACAAGGAGGGGGATAGGATGGGAGGTCTAGTCTGTGGGGGGCACCAGAGGAGAAAATCTATCGTGAAAGAAGGAGCCGCTTGTCTCTCCATTTCTACCCAGTCAGGTTTGGCTGATTTAGCATAGACAGTGGAAAGCTGAGCTAGCCTGGCAGCTTGGTAGTACCAAAAGAAGTTTGGAAGGCCTAGGCCCCCCCTTTTTCTCAGATTATATAAGGACTGTCTTGCCAATCGGTGGCCCAACTTTCCCCAAATGAATTTAACCACCTTATTTTGGAACGCTAGGAGATGATCCTTGTTGATGGCAATCGGGAGCGAGCGAAATATATATAATAATCTTGGGAGTAGGGTCATTTTGATAGAATTTATCTTACCTAGCCAGGAAATTTTGTGCGGGGACCATTGTTTAAGATCTGATTCCAATTTTTTGTAGATTGGGGGGTAATTAGCCTGGTATAGTTGTTCAAATTTAGGTGTGAGATTGATACCAAGGTATCGTATGGAGGACTCGCTCCACGAAAAGCGGAAGGAGGCCTTTAACCGGGATACTAGTGACTCTGGGAGTGACACATTGAACGCTTGAGATTTAGAATAGTTGACATGTAGTCCTGAAGTCTTGGCAAATTGTTCCAGGAGTTTACAGACCACAGGGAGGGAAGTAATCGGGGACGTAAGGTAGAGAATGAGATCATCGGCAAATAAGCCGCATTTGTGAATTTTGGGGCCACACCTGACCCCTGCTATGTCTGGGTTAGTACGGATAGCAATTGCCAGCGATTCAATTGCTATCGCGAATATGAGTGGCGACAGCGGGCATCCCTGGCGAGTCCCTCTCGCTATTTTAATGGGTTCTGACAATTGCCCTTGTAATTTAATCCTAGCCTCTGGGTTAGAATATAATGATTTAAGTAGGCTGGAAAATCGGGGGCCAAAGCCCCATCTTTCTAGAATAGTAAATAGATAAGACCAGGAGACGGAGTCGAAAGCCTTTTGTAGGTCTAGCGACAACAGCATACCTTGTTGATCACCACCGCCATCCCATCCCGACTGTAAGATCGAGACCACATTAACAGTTCTTCTGATTTGGTCTGGACCCTGTCGTCCAGGAATGAACCCTACCTGGTCTTTTTCTATATAAGACCCAATAAAGGATGCTAAGCGGTCAGCCATAACTTTGGTCATTATTTTAAGATCATTATTGATCAAAGAAATGGGTCTGTAGTTGGACACTTCTCCCGGATCCTTATCCGGTTTGGGGATGACGGTGATGAACGCAGTATTCAGCTGTGGGCCCAGAGGTTCCCCAGTAATTTTGGAGTTAATAAATTTAGCTAGAAACGGCGCTAAGGTGTTCGCAAAAGCTTTATAATATGGCGTGGAGAAGCCATCTGGACCCGGGGCCGAGCATCTCTTTAGGTTTTTTATTACCTCCAGTACTTCCTCAGTCGAGACTGGGGCCTCCAGTCTATCTCTGTGTTCTGCCGACAGAGTGGGAATCGGCAAGTCATCCAAGAATTTGTTAACATCCCGGGTCCCACTCGACTTATGGTTGCTATAAAGATTCGCATAGAAGCCATGGAAGGCTTCCATGACTTTCAGAGGATTTGCCGTGTGTTGTTGGCCTGCTATTTTAATTCTGGGGAAGGAGTACGAGTGAGTGCGTGGTGTGAGTCGGGAGGCCAAGAGAGACCCAGGTTTATCTTTTTGGTAGTAGTATTTTGCTCCTTGCCATAAAATGCGTTTTTCTGCCTTAACTGTGAGAGCTAGATTGAGCTCCAAACGTGCAGCGTCCAGTCTGGATACCGGAACCCTGGCTGGGTCTCTCTTGTGCTCCGAACACAGTTTGTGGAAGGTCTTTTCGAGATTATCTATTTCCACCCTATGTTCCCTTTTGATTTGGGAGGAAAGTTGGATTAGTTTCCCCCGAATGGTCGCCTTATGCGCCGCCCATAAGGTTTCAGCAGAAACCTCAGCAGTATTATTTAATGTAAAGTATTCTGAGATAGCCTTTTCGATTTCAACTTTCCTGATAGGGTCAGAGAGAATTGTTTCTGGTAATCTCCAGAAGGTGGGTTTGGTATGTGTGGCAAAGTTATTTATTGTTACACTCAACAAGGAGTGATCTGACCATACTGTGTCTGAAATTTGTGCTTTTCTGGCTGACGGAATTAGGCTATTGGAGATTAATAAATGGTCCAGACGGGCATATGATTGGTGTGCATGGGAGAAATGAGTGTAGTCTTTTTTTGTTGGGTTAAGTTCTCTCCAAATGTCCGTGAGGCCATGTAAGTATATTAATTTAGCTATCTTAGAGCTAGTTCTGGTTGGGCGAACGGACTGAGCCCGTGGAGGTTTGGACCTATCTAGACCTTGGTCGAAGGCAACATTCGAGTCTCCGCCTAAGATTATGGAACCTTCCAGTAGGGGGTCAAGAGTCTTGAACAGATTACTGAAGAATTTCAGTTGTCCTGTGTTCGGGGCGTAGTAGGATACCAGGGAAACTAATCTACCCTCTATAGATCCCTTCACCAGGACAAACCTCCCTTCTGGATCCTGCAGTACCTGTTGTACAGTGAATCTACAACTCTTGGAGATGAGAATAGCTACCCCTCTAGTTTTATCTTCCGCGTTAGCTAAATAGAATAAGGGGAAATGTGCATGAATGAAGGGGGGACTGTACCGGATCGGGAAGTGCGTCTCTTGAAGAAACAGGATATCTATTTTGCGGGACTTCATATAATCCAGGACCTTCCTTCGTTTAGAAGGTGAGTTCAGCCCTTGAGCATTATGAGTCGCCACCCGAAGTGGGGGAGGTGATACATTGTCAACAGCCATGGAGCACAGGGGGTGGGCCCGCTCCCAATCCACCAACGCTTACCTGATCCACGAAGCTGAGGGAAATCGTAGCGAGTGTAGAGAAAGAAACCTTTCGCATCTCGTGTGGAACGTGGACACCCACAGGCAGACGACCAACTGCAGGAACAAGAGAAGTTAGAAAAAGAAGAAGGAAGAAAAAAGGGGAAGTTGAGGGAAGACATTTCAGGCCTCCTAGGGGCCTGAGGGAGCAGTGAAGGCTTAGGAGCCAATCACTCAATGTAGAGCCATACATGTCCTGTCCCTGTGTATCGGGCGGACACCTAACCCAGGGAGAAGGAATTACCAAAACCTCGGGGTAGGGGGAGGCACAGCAGGACTGCCTCAGCCTCGGCGCACCTTAGGTTAAACAACCAAACTGTAAAAATATAATCACTCTAATTTGGGGGATCCGGTGTCCCCAACAGCCCACCACCCACCAGACCCCCCACCCCCGGGTCAAAAGGAACCCGGGGGTGGGGGGACGGACTCGTTAGTAACTAGCTTAGGGGGAGTGGGATATAAAACTATATATATTAGATATAAAACTTTCACAGATTTTAGCAGTAGTAACTGCATGTCTAGAACCACCAGGGTGCCAGTGCTAAACGAGGAAATAACAGTAAGCCCTGGACACCAGCAAGGAGAGCCCACAGCAACGCTGTTTTTCTATAGTGAGCTTCCCGCAAGAGGGATCCCTAAGGGTGTAGATGTCAATAAACAATTAATTAGGCAAGAAAAAAAACAAAAAAGAAAAAAGGGGGGGGGGGGGAGACGAATAAAACAGGCAAAAAGGGGGAAAAAGGCATTCTCTCTGTCTCTACTCTTCCCTTCCCTGTAAAACAAATCCCCCCTAGAACTCATCCCCCCTCCCTCCCCATTAAGGAGACATCTGTCCCCAATTCTCCCTGTGCTCAGACTACACACTGAGGAGAGAGATCAAAAACAAAGTTAGTGTTATTAGAAAAAAGAAAAAAAAAAACTCTTGACTCGCTGTGTCACGGGGGTCTGGCCTCTTTAGAGCGTTTGTATTTGGGTTTGTCCCAAACCGGCTGAAGTGGACTCGCTGGAGAAGGGCGTTTGAAAGAGCTTGCAGACGAATTCGTTAAGTCCATTGCTGATTCTTGTGAGATGAGACGGAGGTCCAGGAGGAGCCGTTCTCCATCTTGTAGATTACGAAAGGAGTGTGTCTTGCCTTTGTAGTCAAACTTCAGTGCAAAGGGGAAGGCCCATTTATATTTGATATCATGTTGAGTCAGAACCGTAAGCAGGGGTTTCAGCGACCTTCTTTTCTGTATTGTGGTTGGTGAAATGTCAGCAAATACTTGTATTGCATGGCCTCTGCATGTGAGAGGGTGCTGATATCTGCATTTTTTCATAACTTCTTCCTTCACTGAAAAGTAGTGAAGTTTGACCACTATGTCCCTAGGTAGGCCATCTTTCCTGAGGGGTCCCAGTGTCCTGTGGGCTCGGTCAATCTCCAACTTATGGGAAGGTATGTCAGGGATAAGTAGTTTAAGAAAGTCTTGAACAACTGATATTGTGTCTGTTATCGATTCTGGGAGCCCCCTTATTCTGAAGTTCTCCCTTCTAGACCTGTTTTCAAGATCATCAATACGGGAGAGCGCAATGTCCAGCTGATCCTGTATTACCTGGATGTGTGCAGAATTTTGCCTGGTCTTAGAGATAGTTTGATCCAGTTTGTCCTCAATTGCTTCCATCCGGGAGCCCAGTACTTGGAAATCTTCCCTAATGTCTCCCGTGATTTTAGCTGCAGTTTGTGCTAGGCCTCTGTCAAGAAGTGCTGACAATTGGGAGAAGAGGTCTGGAGCAGAGAGCAATGTGTGAGATGATAAGTCAGTCAAAACAGGCCCTGTTCCTGAGGTAGGAGAAGTAGGCCCCATGGACAGGTGCTGAAGCTCCTCCAGCGACTGTGTAGTGATGGGCTCTATAAGTGCAGGGGTGGGAATAGCAGGTTTAGTTGTACTCACTGGAGTTCCAGGATGGTTAGAGCGGGTGACTGCAGCATAGGACAGCTTGTCTCCCTGTCTTTCCTCGGCGTGCTGTACAGCATTCTGTGCCGTCTGCAGCATGGCGTCCGCCATCTTGGATTCGGCCCGTCCCGCCGAAGCTCTAAATCGCGGCTCCAGGTCCCTCCTGCACGAACCTGCCTTCATAGGCTCGTGCCCCAGCTGTTCTGCCCGCGGTGTGTGTGCAATTTGCGGCCTCCGGGGCCCCGGATCCCCTGCTATGTGCGCCGTATGGCTGAGGCAGTGCGGAGCTCCGGACTTAAGCAGCCATCTTGGAGCTGACCGCGCATGCGCCCCCAGGTGCAACCATTTGAAGTCTGTGGGGCAAATATTGCCTAAATACACTGAAAAAAAACAAAAACTTTTTAGAGCGTATGGCGATTGAGTGTACTTGTATGAACAGGAACAATGAGAGAGAATAGGATTCTACATGTTGAGTGTAGTCAGGTGTAAAGAAATCAACTGAAAAATGTGTGAATTGGGGGCCAACAGGTGATATCATTTGCTGCTCAGTGATTGCAGTATTCTAGTCTGCATCTCCCCAAGGTAATACTTAAAACCTGGCCTGCTAGTGAGTCCTGAGGACAGGAGTTGAGAACCACTGCTCTAGGTTTTTATGCTCATGCATTCTATGCATGAAGGTAAACAACCTTCTGTGTGCAGCAGCCCCCCTAATACTTAGCTGAGCCCCATCGTGATCCGGCACTGTGCAGGGCAGCCTCAGCTCTCTGGGAACTCTTCCTCCTCATTGGCTGAGTCAGCAGCAGGGGCCGCTGCTGTCACACACAGCCAGTGAGCCAATGAGAAGTGAGGGGGGCAGGCCGAGACGTGGCTCTATGTCTGAATGGACACACAGCAGTGGCTCGGGAGCGAGTCTGCTTGGGTGCCCCCCATAGCAGGGTGTCTGCTCTGGGGGCATTTGGCAGGAGGGAGGGACCATTATCTGCTGTGGGGGATCGGAGAAGAGGAGGATCTGGGCTGCTCTGCAAAAACATTGCAAAGAGCAGGTAAGAATAACATGTTTGTAATTTTTTTTTAAACTTGCCTTTTATAACCACTTTAAGTCCCCTCGTCTGCTAGTCAGGGCTGTGCTATGGAGCAGTACTGTATAAATCTTAGGACTGTATGGCCAGAAATACGCACTCTTTTGGCTGTTTAAGCTTGGGATTTATCGTCCAGTAACATTAGTAGTGATATTTGTAGACGTAGATCTTGGAATGTGTGTTGTGACCCTGGCAAAGTGTGCTGGGATTCATCAGAACCAGACAAGCTGTTAGTTTCTCCTTTCTAACTCACACAGCTGTTGGTATGGAGTAGTTCTTCATCGCCACATTTCATTTCTGTAGACAGTTCTGTCCATGAAGAAAACATTAAAAATATCTATGCTGGAATATATTCGCAGCATTAAAAATCAACAGAAATTCTATTTTATATTTTAAAGTAAACCAGTCAGCCCTTTCAAACTTAATGCTGGCCATACACGATACGAAAAATCAGCCAAACCCATTTTCGAAAAACGAACATTCGGCCGTGAGCGCAAACGATAGTGCCATCATGTAATATCTGATAAATCGTTCAGTGGACATAAATGAATGCATTTTTTGTTAGGTTTTTTTACATATACCTAGTTCAGACAGGAAACACATTAACCTTTCAATTTATCGTTCGTTCGTCAGAAAATATCCAAACTTGTCCTTCGTTTTCTCGGCTCAAAGACGTCCCAACGATTATCAATTTTGTGCCTATTAACTGGCCAAAAAACGAACAAACTGTCTAAATGACCAAATTTTGGCCGATTTTTCATATAGTGTATGGCCAGCATAAGGCTTGCAAGTTCAGCCCCCCTTCTCCTTCCTCCACCGCCGTGCCAATTAGCGCAGCGCAGTAGGGTACTGGCTGTGAAGTTGAAAGGCTCCACTGCTGGTTCCCCTAACAAGAATGGCGGCGGCAGCACCCGACAGCCAATCCGAAAGTCAGCTGGGGTGCCGAAATCATGGGAACCCTGGACAGGGAAGTGTGCTAATATTAAAAGTCAGCAGCTACAGTATTTGTAGCTTCTGACTTTTTACATTTTTTTGGGGGGGCGGGGGGGCGGAACACCTCTTTAAAAAAACTAAAGCTGGCTATATACTAGTAGAATTTTGTTAAAAATCTTTCATTTTAGGAACGTTCTTTCTTTTTCTTAATGGTTAGTGGGGTCAAATTGACATTAGTTCAACCACAGTGATGAAAAAATTCAAAAGCGCGGGATAGAAATTATTCTCGAACTAACAAATTTCTAACAGTGACTGTGGTTTGCATTATTTCAAAATCGAATGTTAAAAGTAATAGAAACTTTGAAGTACTTTCAAATCACATATGTCAAGTCATTGGATGTACTGGGAATATAAATATTCATACAAACGTTTGTTTTAAAATTTACTGGACTATGGCCAGCTTTGGACTTCTGGGTTGGAGTAGGCTTCCAAAATCTTATCACATTGTATGTCCTCATTGCACAGTTGGATGATGGAGCTCATAGGAGAAATTAAACTCCAAAGTCAGAAAAGACTAGCCCCCCCGCCATTCGATGTTAAGGCCCACCAACCGAGCGGCCACATATATGCGTTTGGCTGTTGTCAAGGGGTTAAAAAAATAAAAATAATAGATATTAAACCCAGAAAACCTGTATTAAAAAAAAAAAGTTGATTCCTGATTTGGATTGGTACCATGTCATGAGATTTGTGCCAAGGCAATAATCACATGATCTCTGCTGGAAGAGCTAGCGGGACTGATGTTCAGAGACTGTAATTCTTCCAGAAATGTAATCATCTGCTTTGAGAGCGACCATGGCATGTGACTAATGCCCGAGCATTGCTTGCCGGATTTAGTTCCTAAAAGTTGTAAAATCCTCTATTTCATTAACCGCTTCCCGACCACCTCACGCAGATATACTATGGCAGAAGGGCAGGTACAGGCAGATTAACGTACCTGTATGTTGCCCTTTAAGAGGTAAACTTGAAGGGATATAGGGGTGGAGGCGTGAAGGCAGTTGCTGCCACTTGCCTGTCCGCGCATGCAAACCTAAAGGTTGGGGGTTGGGATTATCTCGGCACTTGTTAGTAACTCGCAGTTGAGAGGAAATATATAAAAAGTATAAATTTTAATAATTACAATACAAATTTAAATTTGTATTGTAATTATTAAAATGTATACTTTATTATAATATTTCCTCTCAACTGCGAGTTACTAAGAAGTGCCGAGATAGTCCCAACCCCCAACCTTTAGGTTTGCATGCGCGGACAGGCAAGTGGCAGCAACTGCCTTCGCGCCTCCACCCCTATATCCCTTCAAGTTTATCTAACCGGGATGATGGCACAGACACTTGACTTTCACCAATGATTTAATTGAGGCTATACTCACTGTTCATGGCCCTTTAAGAGGTGGATTGCGGGCGCACGCGCCGGGAGCTCCATGATTGTGATCGCGGGTCCCACGGACCCGATGTCCACGGGGATACCCGCGATCGTCTCACGGTGAGGAAGAATGGGGAAATGCTAATGTAAACAAGCATCTCCCCATTCTGCCTAATGACACTGATCACGCTCCCTGTAATCGGAAGCAGTGATCAGTGATGTGTCACACATAGCCCCTCCTCCCCACAGTTAAAATCACTCCCTAGGACACACTTAACCCCTACAGCGCCACCTAGTGGTTAACCCCTTCACTGCCAGTGACATTTTTACAGTAATCAATGCAATTTTTTAACATTGATCGCTGTATGGTCCCAAAAATGTGTCAGAATTGTCCGATGTGTCCGCCATAATGTTGCAGTCACGATAAAAATCGCTGCCATTACTAGTAAAAAAAAAAAAAAAAAATTATTAATAAAAATGCCATAAAACTATCCCCTATAACTTTTACGCAAACCAATCAATAAACGCTTATTGCGATTTTCTTTACCAAAAATATGTAGACGAATACGTATCGGCCTAAACTAAGTAAAAAAAATGTTTTTTTTTTATATATTTTTTGGGGATATTTATTATAGCAAAAAGAAAAAAATAATGTGTTTTTTTTCAAAATTGTTGCTATTTTTTTGTTTATAGTGCAAAAATAAAAACCACAGAGGTGATCAAATACCAAAAAAAGGACATCAATTTTGTTTAGGAGCCACGTCGCACGACCGCGCAATTGTCAGTTAAAACGATGCAGTGCCGAATCGCAAAAAGTGCTCTGGTCTTTGGCCAGCCAAATGGTCCGGGGCTGAAGTGGTTAATAAGGCAATGATTTGTACAGTAAAGGTAACCTTGTCACAATGGGCTAAAGCTAGCTGTAGTGTAACTCAAGGATCGGTATTGGATACTTTTGCAAATTAAATGTAATTAAAAAAAATGTACCATACTCTTTATATTAAATGCAATAAAGCTGGGAAGAACAGAGCCTAAAAAGTGTGAATTGTTGGTGAACAATAATCTGAGCTGCCCTACTCCAGTCAGTACCAGGTAGCATCTGCAAAAGGAAAAGAGTGTTTGAATTAAAAAAAAAAAAAAAGTAAAAAGGTATTATTGGACTTGTGAAAATGACTTGTAAGCTTACATCTAGAATATAGAGTGCAGTTTTGGGCACCGCATACTAAAAAACAAATGGAGGGTCACACTCTAAAGAAGCTCCAGAACTCTTTTTGAGTGGAGCATGGTGCATTTCTTTACTTGTGGTGGTAGTTGTAGTTGTTGTTGTGGTTGTGTGTTTTTTTTTTTTGGTGTGTGTGTTTTCTGCAAATTTGTCATGCGACAAAATGCATGGAAAACATGCACCTGGTATCCATGCTTGAGGAGCCGTTAACATTTAATAGTAATGCAAGCACCATATGCATTTCCAGCACATTTCCGAAAGGCGCATTTTTTTTTGAAAAACACTCAGATGTGTTTGTTAAGAGAGTTTTTAGTATGCGGCCCGGGCCCGTCTTGAGGGGCGCTGGGGATGCCATTCAGCAGCCTACATTGGCACGCTATGTTAACGCACACCTGGAGGGATGCCGCGCAAACATAGTTGATGGGTGAAGGGTCTGTGCTAATGAGGTCAGCTGGTGAATTGCTTCCTGTGTCCTACTGGTTTTTACATCCCAAATCTACATACCAGGAAGTCATGAACTTTCTATGGAACACACTAAGGAGCTAAGGTAAGGCCTGGTTCTAAAAATCAAAGAAAGCCTTTTGTTTTCTGAAACAGAGGTACATTAATGGTATATTGGTACATAGGGGATCTGGAATTTTAGAAAAAAAATAAAGGTGAACTTAGCCTTTAACCTTATTAACTATGTGGATGTAATTTTTTTTAATTGATTACATTTGCAATTTACCCCTCCATTTTGTAAATTTTGACTTTTTTTTAGTAAGGTATTTCATGGTGTGCTTCCTGAAGCTGTAGCACCATAAAAATCCATTACATTGTAAGAATGTTTATTCTGTGTGGACATCCTTTTGTAGCAAACCTCCCGCACATGAAAGCATGTATTTAATTTCTCCTCTGTTTGTTCCAGTTAGAATTTTTGTGCTATTATGTTGCCATGGCTCCTTGTTGAGTATGTTTTAATTTGCTTATAGTGGCATTAGTTACTGTTTATTCCACTTACTGGTGCAAAGCAGATGGAGAGACGCCTCGGTTAAATGACCATCTCTATAAACACAGACACAAGTGTTCAGCTCTTATGTTTTCGCAAAGGAAGAGCCATTTAAACCAAATAATGATGAATATACTTCCATGATTGGAAGTGCTGGGAAGACTGTGTTCACCCAGGCATGGTGGGCATTCTTGACCTCCACCTGTGTCAAGTGCTTTTTTAATATCCAGTATATATAATAAATGCAGAATGTCTAAAGAGCAATTTTTGACATGCTTTGTTCTGTTTTTGGATTGACATTTCACATTATTACGCAATGTACAAAAATGAGTCGAGGCTTCCTACATTTTACAAAATTGGAATTATACACTCACCGGCCGCTTTGAGATACACACATTGCTAATCAGCCAATCGCATGGCAGCAACTCAATTCATTTAGGCATCTAGACATGGTGAAGACGACTTGCTGAAGTTGAAACCAAGCATCAGATTGGGGAAGAAAGAGGTTTTAAGTGGCTTTGAACATGGCATGGTTGTTGGTGCCAAACGGGCTGGTCTGAGTATTTCAAAACTGCTGATCTACTGCAATTTTCACACACAACCATCTCTAGTGTTTACAGAGAATGCTCCGAAAAAGAGAAAATATCCAATGAGCAGCAGTTGTGTGGAAGAAAATGCCTTGTTGATGTCAGAGAATAGGCAGACTGGTTCGAGATGATAAAAAGGAAACCGTATCTTAAATAGCCACTCGTTACAAGCAAGGTATGCAGAATACCATCTCTGAATGCACAACACATCGAACTTTGAAGCAGATGGGCTACAGCAGCAGAAGTCCACTCTGGGTGCCACTCCTGTCAGTTAGGAACAGGAAACTGAGGCTACAATTCACACAGGCTCACCAAAATTGGACATTAGATGATTGGAAAAAACATTTCCTGGTCTGATGAGTCTCGATTTCAGTTGCGACAATCAGATGGTAGGGTAAGAATTTGGCGTAAACAACATAAAAACATGGATCCATCCTGACTTGTATCAATGGTTCAGGCTGGTGGTAGTGGTAGTGTAATGGTGTGGGGGATATTTTCTTGGCACACATTGGGCCCCTTAGTACCAAATGAGCATCACTTTAATGCCATGGCCTACCTGAGTATTGTTGCTGACCATGTCCATCCCTTTATGACTACAGTGTACCCATCTTCTGATGGCTACTATCTGGTAAGGCCGTGCATAGTAACCAATCCGCTTCTAACTTCAGCGTGTTCAATTAAGCTTCAGCAATGAGCCCACGTTCACACTGAGGGCGGCTTAGAAATCGTGCGAGTTCAGCTGAACTCGCATGATATTAAACCCACATTTCATTGCGAGTTCGGGGGCGATTTGCCAGACATCTGTGTGGGTCCATGCACAGATGTCTATTGAAATCACCCCTGAAGTCTCCAAAAGTAGTGCAGGAACTACTTTTGGGAATCGGTACGGCGCTGCAAAGTCAACGTCCCACTGATTGGTTTCTATGCAGAGCTGCACCAGATTTTGCACTCTCCGGTTTTAGTAAATAGCCCCCTCTGATCTTTCATACACACCCACACACCCGTCTTACCCAAATGGGAAGACACATTACCAAGCAGGTAATGTTCGCTATTGTGACAGGTGCAAAGGACGATTTGTGGGATCAGGAACACAACACTAGCAACACACGTAGGCTACATATACGCATATACATGCATGGACATATTATTAAGGAGATGAGAATTGTGGGGGAACACAAGAAGTATCAGTTGAGGTTTGTTTGAGTTCTTCTTTGGGTATTTCGGAAGAGTCCTTATGGTACAGCAGCAAGTGAGATGGGGTTACCATACTTCTGGTGGGGTTGCTGAAACAAGACCCATGCCAGTGTTTGGCTGGGGTGGTACACTTGTCAAATGGTAACACAATTGTCCTAGATAGAGCTAATGTTAGAGGAAGCAGGACAAAAGACTATGATAGCAGGGCCTGATAAGCCTTTTGACTTTTTGAATTTCAGGAAGGAGTTGTCAGAAAAGTTACCAGATGGCCAAAAGTGTGCTTTTTCACTAGAGGTAGTAGCTTCACATTAATGCACATGCATCAACATAATGAATGTGCATCAAGGCCCACAGCATGAACGCACAGCAAAGAATTTACAATCAAATTTGAAAAACCCCACTGTTCCCTTTCACATCACATAGGAGTATAATTTTTAAACAAATAAAAACGTAGGTAGCAATTTTTAAAACCCAACGTTGAGAAACCTTAAAAATGAATCCCATTAATCCACACTGCAAGGGTTAAGTGCTTATTTGGCCCAGGAGGACTTGCTAAAGTAGATTCACTTACACAATCCTCCTCATTGCTAGACTTCTCCCCTATGCTCCAGTAGACCAAGGTCCTGACATCATCCAGACCAATGCAGGGCCCATAGTCCTGCATTGGATGTGATGGTGCAGAGGAACAGTCCACCGCTGGAGCGTGGGGGAGCGGCATCTGCCAGTTGAGTGGAGGATCAGATAAGTCAAAGTACTTCTCCTCTCCCTTATGTCCCGTATACACGGTCGTACTTTCCAACAGAAAAAGTCAGATGGGGGCTTTTCATCGTATATTCCGACCGTGTGTATGCCCCATCAGACTTTTTACGTCCAAAATTCAGACGGACTTGGATAGAGAACATGTTCTATGTTTTTCAGACGGAACAAATTCCTATCAGGAAAACCACTCATCTGTATGCTGTTCCGGTGTACCAAAAATGACACATGTTCTGAAGCAAGTACAAGGCATTGTACGTGTTTTCCCGTCATACGTGTTGTACGTCACCGCGTTCTTAACGGTCGGAATTTGGTGTGACCGTGTGTACGCAAGACAGCTTGAGCGGAATTCCGTTGGAAAAACCTTCAGAGTTTATTCCGACGGCAAAACCGGTCGTGTGTACAGGGCATAAGTCTTCAAAAAAAAAAAGTATGGCTAAAGCTTCATACTTACTTTTGTCCTCCTGTGACCCAGAGTCAGCTGATCACCTGACATGGCAGAGCTGCTCCAATCTGTTGAAGAATCCTGACAATATTGACAGATGGTTGCACCTCTCAGTGTGCAGCCGAGAACACCTCCCCAGCCTGGTGCTCCAGTGAGTGCTAAGAGGGGCAGAGCAGAGAGCGATGACTGACAGTCGCTGCTCCCCATGTCGAGCAGACCGAGAACTGAGCGATCAGTGGTCATATGATCGCTTAGTTCCCAGGCTTAGAGCTGGTGTAGGATAGCTGCAGCATAGAGATGAGTATAGATATATATATTTTTTTTTATTTATTAAACCCATACTTAAAGTGGTTGTAAACCTGAAAAAATAAAACAAATAGCATACTAGTTCATTATGAGATACTTAGTTTGAAGCTGTTTGCAGCTATGTGACTGACATGTAACAATTTGACTGCAAAAGTGTAAATTGAGTGCACCATAATGCACAAGTGGGTGCGTTACCGGAGATGACAATAGAGCGTTGGGGTGCTGTTTAAATGAATTGCACTGCTATGTTACTCCATGGACTGAGAGTGAGGAAATAAATGTATCAAGCTTAAAAGATAAATACTGTAGATTTTGATAACTGGAAGTGCAATAACACCCAATTATCGTGCAGATGAGGAATTTGTGGAATTGCTGAGTTCTACACAACGTTCATTCTGAAGACTGATTGCACCGCTCAGACTAAACGCTGATAATAGATGGAAAAAAATCACAATACCTAGCAAAATACTGGCATATTTTCTGCAGTATGTAACAATCTATTAACAGTGTGATAATATCTTTACAAAGTAAAATAAACACTTAAACGAGAATCCGACGTGAATCTGTCAACCTAGTCTACGTTCTATAATATAAACATGTGGGTTTATTTAGTGATATGGAGCAAATAGCTGAGCGCAAAGAACACTGTTCATAGTAACCAGTCCAAAACTATCTTCTAATCACACTTCTGTGTGATTAGTAGAAGAACAAGGGCAGAAGATTTAATAGATGGAAAGTTGGAAAAAAATGATTGAAGGTCCACTTTAAGCAGCTTGGAGAACATCACCAACCTGAAGCACCTTGGGGTGCCCAAGAACAGCATGGGCAAGTACCTGTTTGACAAGCACACCATAGGAGAGAGCAGCTAAACTGTGTCCCGCCCATGAGGATCCAACCAGTCTATTCTGCATCAGCATTCCTTTATTCATGTGGAATAATTGACATCATGTATCCCTGTTACCTGAAATGGACCAAAACCTTTTTTGTGATATTTAAATAGATGCAGCAATGACTGTGCTTTGTCAACAAGTTTCCAATGAAGTCTTTTTGCATGAAAAAAATAAAAATTGGACCCCCAGGTGGTGCCAGACTTGCCTTAAAATGAAGCCCTCCAACTTTGTGCTGTCGGTGCTTCCTTCATCTGGTCTTCCTTCCGTTTAGGCGCTCTCCAGCCACTTGAATGGCTGGGCCTCGATGAGATCACTAATGTGGTTGTGCCCGGGAGTCGTGGCACAGTATGTACAACATACTCCAGTTTGCCGTCCATTCAGAGCACAGTGCGCATGCGCCAGTGACATCACTGGCCGCTACAAAAGATACACCTTTATTATAGGTTTACCTGTAGATACAAGTCATAAAGCGGAGTTTACGACTGCTTTAACCACTTGCCCGCCTGCCCACAATGTACTGCAGGCAAGCGGCCGGTGTAGGCAAAGCAACATACCCATACATCACTGCCTACTTCCGGGTGTACCGGGTGATTGTACACAGCAGGAGCCTGTCAGTAAGTCCTGGACAATAATTCATGGCCGGGACCTGCTGATCAGCTGTGTACAATCACAGCCCAGAGCTCTGTACAGAGGGAGCCATCTGTTCAGTTTTTCAAAGCAGGGATGAGAAACTGAGATCTATTAATAAAATCAGCACACTTTACATACATTACACATAGGTGCACGGTTAACCCTTTGATTACCCTAGATGTTAACCCCTTCCCAGCCAGTATCATTAGTACAGTGACAGTGTATAGTATTATCACTGTATTAAGGCATTGGTGATGTCAGTGGCAGTTAGTTCATCCCCCCCCAGCGTCAGTGCTGCATTGCCCACCGCACCATCACAGTCCCATTAAAAGTTGCTGATCATCGCCATTAGTAGTATAACAAAACAATAAATGAAAATTCCAGTGTATGTATACCATAGTTTGTAGGCGCTATAACTCTGCCGCTAACCAATCAATATACACTTATTGGGATTTTTTTTTTTTACCAAAGACATGTAGCAGAATACATTTTGGCCAAAATGTATGAAGAAATGTTTTTTTTTCTTTTGGTTATATTTTATACCAAAGTGAAAAATATTGGTGTTTTTTTTTTTTTTCTGTCTTATTTCATTTATATCACAAAAAATTATAAAAACCCAGTGGTGATCAAATACTACCAAAAGAAACCCCTTATTGTGTGAAAAAAATATACATTTTGTTTGGATACAGTGGTGTATGACCGTGCAATTACCAGTTAAAGTAGCGCAGTGCCGAACTGCATAAAACAGCCTGGTCATGAAGGGGGTAAAATCTTCCGGAGCTTTTGTTTGGACAGTGATGCGCAGTGGAGGATTAGGTACACTAATGGGCCAGTTTGGACCCATTTTTGGACCTCTGTTGTCTGATTATATAGATTTAATTTGATGTAAACCTATAACTCTGTGGAGTGCACCAAAGCTATACACAGCATTAATGTCCCTGCCATACAGATCGCACATGGTTTAAATATACTATAGTTGATAAAGGACATATGGCCGTTTTTCACATTTTCAAGGAATTTCATTGCATCGCTTATTTGTGTATCATCACTTTTTACATTTTGAAAATCCATTTGGTATTTTTTGCTCTGGATCAAGACTAATTGGATGCTATTATAAGGCAGAATCTTTTTTTTTTTTTTTTTTTTTGATGTCATAATGTGGAGTATAAGATTTCCTATCATTTGAGCCCATTGAGCCCAGTCTTGCCACAAAGAGTTAATCCAGCTCTGAGCAATCCTCTTTTATTGTTCAGTGAGATAAAACTTGACAAACAGAGAAAAACTTTGTCAAACATGCAGGAGGCATGTATATCCTAATAGATAACCCCTATGGCAGTAGTTTAGAAAGGATGACATTGGTTTACATCCACTTTAATTAACAACATCTATAAAAGGGTTGCATACTAGCACATTATGGCATTGCCTTGCAGGATTTAAAAAAAACTACAGTTTTAAAGCAGCGAGAGATGAGGGAATGTTACAAGATATGCCACGGCGCAATATATTGATCTGCATTTACAATACATAGGCTGGCATTGCTAATCTTGATGTCTGGCTGTATCTGGCTTTTGAGTATCAATACTTTTTACACCTGGGGTCCAACATCTGTTTGTAAATGGGGGGCTTAGCATTTTGTGTTTTATATTTTGAATTGTTTCTCCTTTTTAAGGCCTCATGCACACTGGGCATCAAAAACGCCACTTTTAAGAGCATTTGGTTTGATTTTATTTTATTTTTTGCCTCTAAATGCCCCCTATGTTAGTCTCTGTGTCCATGCACACATAGGCATTTAGCGGCAGAAAAAACCCCAGAGCCAGTGCATTCTGGAGAGGAATGTTTTCTGCTAAATATCGCTTGATGTGCCTAAACTTGTATAAACATGTCTAGACTCAGGTTAAGGCGCATCAAGTGCTTGAGCGTTCATTTCAGCGGGCAGAATAAATTAATGGATGAATAATCAGTTAAATGAATGAACGTCCAAGTGCATGACATGCCTAAACGTATTTTCAAAAATGTGTCTTTAGGAGGCATTTTTTACACTGCTTTTCTCCTGCCAGGAGAAAGGCCTTTAGAAGAGCTGGGCAAACGCGTAAGGCCCCCTTTCACATGGGGTGGAGTCCGCCAGCTCAGCAGGGAATATGTCCGCTGATCCCCGCTGAGCAGTCAGATGGTTCGTCTGCTTCGTTTATGAAGAGTGGACACAGACACAGCCCATTGTCATCTATGGGTGGTCCCAAGGGGAACCACGTGTCCGTTTACACCCGACGGCCATCTGATCCGATCTGCCAGACAGATGGGGAATGCATAGTTGCCAACATTGTAAAAAAAAAATGTGTGACACTTTTGTGGCTGTAGGCGGAGCTGTCCAATAATTAGGGGGCGGGGCATTCGTCAGCAGGCGTGGCCTGGCAAAAACAGACAAGTGCGGCGCGCGAAGCGCACCTCGCCGAAAAATGGGCGTGGTTTACGCGAAATTGTGGGCGTGGCTTAAATGGGCGTGGCTCTAGAGGGTGTGGTTAGAGTCTGAAATGAATGAGGGATGGAGAGGGGGAGAGAGGGGGAGAGAGGGGGAAATGACGGGACAGCAGCCCCAGATCCTACACAATAGAAATATGTGTATTCTAGAAAGTTTAACAATCAGCAGATAAAGATACTCCAAACACCTGGTGTTAATGCTTCAATCATCCCGGCACCATGGTTGTTATGGTGTCAGGATGATTGAAGTGCATTATTTCTATTATTACATTGTAATATAAAATGAAATCATTCAACTCACCATAATGCAGAATCAGTGGGATCCCTGAGCGTGTCACTAGCCACGTCGCCTGCCACCAGCCGTCCGTCCTTGCTTCAGATGTCTGAGCAGAGTCCATCCTTGCATCAGGTGCCCCCAGCAGAGCCCCCCTCACACCAGGAGTCCCCGGCGGAGCCCCCCCTCACATCAGGAGTCCCCGGCGGAGCCCCCCCTCACACCAGGAGTCCCCGGCGGAGCCCCCCCTCACACCAGGAGTCCCCGGCGGAGCCCCCCCTCACACCAGGAGTCCCCGGCGGAGCCCCCCCTCACACCAGGAGTCCCCGGCGGAGCCCCCCCTCACACCAGGAGTCCCCGGCGGAGCCCCCCCTCACACCAGGAGTCCCCGGCGGAGCCCCCCCTCACACCAGGAGTCCCCGGCGGAGCCCCCCCTCACATCAGGTGTCCCCGGCGGAGCCCCCCTCACACCAGGTGTCCCCGGCAGAGCCCCCCCTCACATCAGGTGTCCCCGGCGGAGCCCCCCCTCACATCAGGTGTCCCCGGCGGAGCCCCCCCTCACATCAGGAGTCCCCAAGGGAGCCCCCCTCACACCAGGAGTCCCCGGCGGAGCCCCCCCTCACATCAGGTGTCCCCGGCGGAGCCCCCCCTCACATCAGGTGTCCCCGGCGGAGCCCCCCCTCACATCAGGTGTCCCCGGCGGAGCCCCCCCTCACATCAGGTGTCCCCAGTGCCCCCCCTCACATCAGGTGTCCCCAGTGCCCCCCCCTCACATCAGGTGTCCCCAGTGCCCCCCCTCACATCAGGTGTCCCCAGTGCCCCCCCCACTCACATCAGGTGTCCCCAGTGCCCCCCCACTCACATCAGGTGTCCCCAGTGCCCCCCCACTCACATCAGGTGTCCCCAGTGCCCCCCCCCCACTCACATCAGGTGTCCCCAGTGCCCCCCCCACTCACATCAGGTGTCCCCAGTGCCCCCCCCACTCACATCAGGTGTCCCCAGTGCCCCCCCCCACTCACATCAGGTGTCCCCAGTGCCCCCCCCTCCACTCACATCAGGTGTCCCCAGTGCCCCCCCCACTCACATCAGGTGTCCCCAGTGCCTCGCCCCCCACTCACATCAGGTGTCCCCAGTGCCCCCCCCCACTCACATCAGGTGTCCCCAGTGCCCCCCCCACTCACATCAGGTGTCCCCAGTGCCCCCCCCACTCACATCAGGTGTCCCCAGTGCCCCCCCCCACTCACATCAGGTGTCCCCAGTGCCCCCCCCCACTCACATCAGGTGTCCCCAGTGCCCCCCCCCCACTCACATCAGGTGTCCCCAGTGCCCCCCCTCCACTCACATCAGGTGTCCCCAGTGCCCCCCCCACTCACATCAGGTGTCCCCAGTGCCTCGCCCCCCACTCACATCAGGTGTCCCCAGTGCCCCCCCCCACTCACATCAGGTGTCCCCAGTGCCCCCCCCACTCACATCAGGTGTCCCCAGTGCCCCCCCCCCACTCACATCAGGTGTCCCCAGTGCCCCCCCCACTCACATCAGGTGTCCCCAGTGCCCCCCCCCCACTCACATCAGGTGTCCCCAGTGCCCCCCCCCACTCACATCAGGTGTCCCCAGTGCCCCCCCCACTCACATCAGGTGTCCCCAGTGCCCCGCCCCCCCACTCACATCAGGTGTCCCCAGTGCCCCCCCACTCACATCAGGTGTCCCCAGTGCCCCCCCCACTCACATCAGGTGTCCCCAGTGCCCCCCCCACTCACATCAGGTGTCCCCAGTGCCCCCCCCACTCACATCAGGTGTCCCCAGTGCCCCCCCCCACTCACATCGTGTCCCACAGCGGTGCGCGCGCTCACCCCCCACCTAGAACCCCCGCCCCTTTCCATATCAGACTGGCAGCGGGGCGGGGGGTAGGCGGGGCGAGGCGGAGCGGGGCGAGGCGGGCCGAGGCGGGGCAGGGGGTGGGCGGCGACGCAGAAGCTTCGTCTAGCCTCCCCCCAGCCGTCTCCTGAACTTCAACAAAATGGCGGCCGGCGGAGACAATGTCTCCGCCGGCCGCCGACCTCTGGCGGCGGCGGTTTCAAAAACCGGAACCAAATTTTTCGGGACATTTCCCGGGACACCACAAATCCGGGAATGAAGTCCAAGTCCCGGGAATGTCCCGGGAAATTCGGGACAGTTGGCAGCTATGGGAATGGATCTCCCATCCATCTGTTTTAGGTGGATAGTGAAAAAATGGGGGAAAGGGGGAAGGGGGAAATCTTGGGACTTTGAGCGAGCCCATGGCCTGGTAAGGTCATGTGCCTCCATCCCTATCAATATATAAAAATATCATAGGAGCAAAAGGGTGGGACTTTGAATGAAGCATGTGGTTGAATTGAATGGATATTAAAATGTTTAATATTCTGTAAATACATGATCACATACATAAATTCCATATACATAGAAATACACACTAATCATGGTGTCATTTTCTAGAACAGTGGTAACTGATATTAACGTGGTTAAAAAATGGGTAACGTGATAAGATTACAAAGTCCACCAAATGTCACGATTGGGTACACATATATTGCAAAATAACATCTGCATGGCCTATGACCTTGCTGATCCCTATCACAAAAAGCATTGGTAAAAATATAATGTCATTAAGATCTAGTAGGGCTAATGTACTATGGTACACGTACGCGTTACGTCCGTAGGCGGACTTCCTCGGCGCAGGGCAGGAAGTCCCACCTACGGATGTAACATGTACGGGGGTCAGGTGTCACGCATGATGTCACCCACGGCCATCTCGCTGGTTCTTATTACACGATTTTATGCCAGCACTTGGATCTGAGTGCGGATCTATGTAAGTGCACATTCTTACCTTTTTATATCAATAAATGTTAAACAGAGAGCATTAGATCGCTGTGTTTTTTTTTTTTTTTTTTTTTTTTTTTTTTTTATATATGCTTGATCACCTCATTGACTGTGGATCTGAGGACGAGTACCTGAGCTGTTATCTGGAGATTGTGTGCCCTGTGTTATGTATACTGCTTTGTGACCTGTTGCAGGTCGAGTTCTTGAGGTAGGAGGCCATCTATATACGTGGTGTAGGGGTCACAGACACCGGATTTGTCATCTTTTTCTTTGTGTGTGTCACCGCACCCTATAGTGATTCAAGCTGTCTCCACATACACCAGTTGGGACTTTTTTTTTTCAAATATATATTTTATTAGTTTTCAATAGAAAAGAGAGGGGCAGAGCCCACAACATACCACAGTGGTATATAACAAAAGGGGGTCGCAGCCTCCCGACATTGCATTATAATAGTACATGTAATACATCAAGGCATGTAGCATTATCATATCTTTAAATATCTATATGGGTATCTTTGTTTCTCTGAGTTAGAGTCCCAGTATGATATGAGAGTATAAATACCCTAGTCGGGAGGCAGCTACCAGAGAAGAGAAAAAGGAGATAGGAGAGAAAGTAATAGATATGGGGGGGGGGGGGGGAAACAGGAGGGGGGGTGGGTAAGAAAAAGGGGGGGTAGGGGGGTATTAGGCGTTCAGATACGTGAATCCCTGTGTACGATGATTATTGTAGGTTGTTGATCAGTATGAAATGGTAGGGTTTTAGTTCCTAAGGAGGGATTTACCCCCTTCTGAATACTTGAATATATTCCAATGAGTCCATGTTTTCCTGTCTATCTTGAGCTGTCATAATCAAGTCTTCCATTTTATTTATGTCTTCTACTTTTCTCAATCACATTGCTGTGGTTGGTGGGGATTGCTGTTTCCACAACATGGGAATACAGGATTTGGCTGCATTTGTTAAGTGTCTCAGTAGAGATTTCTTATAGGTTTTGATTGGTATGGAAGAAATGTGGAGTAGAAAAAAGTCCGGGTCATTCGGGATTTGAAAGTCAGTGAATTTTTGGGAAATGGTACGAACTGCAGTCCAGAAAGTTGTCAACATAGGACATGACCAAAACATGTGTAGAAGCGTTCCCTCTTCCTGTTAACAACGCCAGCAGTACTTTGAAGTGTCAGGAAAAATGATATGTAATCGACTTGGTGTTAGGTACCACCTTGTCAGGATCTTATAATTCGTCTCTTGGACTTTAGTGCATATTGAGGACTTAAGGGAGAGACTAATCATGTTTTGTTTCATAGCAAAAGAGCGACCAACTCTCCTAGGAGGAGAAAGAAGCCGTGCCACATCCAATAAAACATCAACAACAGAAAAATGGGGTTCCCCTAAATGGATTTTCCCGGCACTTGCACATAAATTATATATAGTAGAAGAGTACAAACTACTATAAAGGATAAAAAAGTATTTTTATTGAGTAAAGAATTTCATTTTCTAAAAACATTGTGGGCATCATAAGCAACAAAAACATATTACAAAATTGACATGGTTCATGTAAATCAGTCAACAATGGTGTTGTATACAGAAAAAACCTCTTTTCAAGCCCGACGCGTTTCGGGGTGCAAAATATTTCAGTCCTTCTTCAGGGGCATAATTGAAAAGAGGGGTTCATCTAAATTAATTGAAAAAGTATAATAAATCAATCAATTATTGTATGAAAGTATCAATGGATATCTGTTTAGAGGTTAAATGATCAACTGATCACCTACCTGAGAATGTTTCGTTGGTTACTCTGAGGAAAGGTTTCAAAACCACATAAAAAAAGCAAGGCGTTCTAAGAAGGATGGTAAACGAGTATATTTTTGTGGGTACAAATGTTGTTCCTTGAATATTGTAATTTTAAATAGATGTTGGTAAACCACAAGTCTCCACAAGGAGGTACAAGGTTTCACCTACCCCTGTCCCTCCCGGATGCGTGCAGGCCAGAGCGATATACTGGGGCTAAAAGAGGCAACCCTGTAAACAAAAAGTTGAATAAGTACCATAAGTGTAAGAATATTCTAGTGTGTTGACATTAGAAAAGTTAAAGGAGCAGGCTAATGTGGATAATCATTAAGAGCCCTTGCACACTGGGGCGGGGGGCGGCGTCGGCGGTAAAACGCCGCTATTATTAGCGGCGTTTTACCGTCGGTATGCGGCCGCTAGCGGGGCGGTTTTACCCCCCGCTAGCGGCCGAGAAAGGGTTAAATACCACCGCAAAGCGCCTCTGCAGAGGCGCTTTGCCGGCGGTATAGCCGCGCCGTCCCATTGATTTCAATGGGCAGGAGTGGTAAAGGAGCGGTATACACACCGCTCCTTCACCGCTCCGAAGATGCTGCTGGCAGGACTTTTTTTACCGTCCTGCCAGCGCATCGCTCCAGTGTGCAAGCCCTCGGGGCTTTCACACTGGAATGAAAGCAGCGGCACTTTCGGGGCGGTTTGCAGGCGCTATTAATAGCGCCTGCAAACCGCCCCAGTGTGCAAGGGCTCTAAATACAAATTAAAGGAGCAGGCTAATGTGGATAATCATTAAATACACATTGAGGTTTATATGACATAATTTATAGAGTAAATTTATTCATAGTTTTTTATATAGAAATGCCATTGTAGAATAAAAAAAATGTGTATAATCTATGCAGGTAAGTGTGAATCTTACATGAATTATATGTAATAATTAATGCAATCATCATAACTCTTTTATTACTGATTCATTTGACAGAGTGATATTGCCACCATATGAACGGAAAAATATATGAAGTTGGAGAAAAAATCTAATTGGTTTACAAAATAGACCTGATGCTGTACTAGCAGTGTGTTCATATCCTGGGTTACAGGAGACACTGATGTTTAGGTCTTAAAGGCAACAGGAAAAGAGCAGTGAAAAAAAAAAAAAGAGACATATATATTTATAGATGAAGATTGCATGAGGGAGAAGTATAGCCGCCTCCTAATTTATTAAAACTAGAAGAATGGGTAAATACCTTGATTTAGTGATGTCTAAATTCGGCTGACCACGCATCCCAGCATCCGGCAGGTAAAGCGCCTTAGCTGGGAATGAGTGGAGCCGGTATATGTAATAGACGGGCTCCAATCAGCTGGTGCCGTAATCGCGCTCAGCTGTGTTATGGAGCCCGTCAGCTGGCAAACCTCATCACTGCCCCCTGAGACGGGGTGCGCGGCGCCGCCCCTGCCGCACATGCGCGAGCGCAGTGACGTTGGGGCGACGTCGCGCACACCCGTCCCAAAAAAGTGCGTTGGAGGTCTGTTTCCCACTTCATAATGCATGGTAATCTGGGTAGCTGGGGTGGGGTGTTCAATAGGCTGTACATCTTGGATAGGGTCTGCGGCAATGGCTCTGTGTCTTTACAACATTCTTCAAACGTGGTCAAAGGCCTGGTGTAACTTTGAGGGTTTGGGAAGGTCTGAAGAAAATGGTGAATTTGTGCTGCATCCCAAAACAGAGGTTTAAATGGACCTACTGGGTCCATTAATTCTGAGATGGAGGGCCATTTATTTTGTTGCACAAATTGTGACGCTAAAACACAATTGGATCTTCTCAAGGTCTGAAATTGCGAAGAGGAGAGTCCAGGAAAGAACTTGGGGTTACCTAGAATCGGGGTTAGTTGGGACTTTTTTGATACTTTTATTGAAACCTGTATTATTTATGGACATTTACGAATTGCGCAGCACTGTTTTCATTATGAAGTCTGTCTGAGGTGTTGTTTGAATTAGCCTTGAGTGTTAGCTAGCAGTTAATTTTCATTTTTTGTGTCCTCGTATGTCAGCGCTGAATATATTTTTTGTATTTTTAGCTTTGTTATTGGTAGAAAGAACAAAATGTATATTTGTCCACTGGTGGTGTGCCTGTTTCTGTTAGGACCCGTCTGTTTTCTTATTTTTGAAAGTAAAAAAAAAAAAAAAATCTAACTTGAGTAAACTGACACCTGGTCATCTGTTACGGTCATCGGTCATCACACTTGGCGGAGCTTTATTGAATAGTCATGATAAATCTAATAAACTATTCTCATTTCCCCTAGAAGCCAGAGTCCCCCATGCTGCCCTTATATAAAGGTGGGAATTGATTGCTATAGACAATGAAAAGAGATCTTTCTTCAGACCTTTTGATAAATGTGGCTGATGGGGGAAGTGTAGGCCCTGTGAATGGTGTGTTGGTGTGGGTTGGGGGTTATTTCTTAGATGACCTTTGTTGTGTCAGCTTACATGTTTGAGTAGAAGCAGCTGCCAGACTCCTTCTCATCTGTCATTCACGGTTAGGTAGAGATCTGTCAGTTTTCCTGCAGGTGATTGCAGGTCTTGTAGCTTCAAACTAATATGATAAGGCAGATGAAGTGTTTGGAGAACACCTGCATGATTTAGGAATATTAGAGCGGGTATTAGGACGAGTTTATAGATGACACTAATCCCTTTACTTTTTAGGATGATTATTTTTAAATCTCAATTGTTCCTTATGCTGCTTCTTTTTACATTCTTTTATCAAAAGAATAAAGCAGCTGTAAACTCCTTTAGTTATGGTTGTACACCTGTGTAAAAGTATTCATAGACCAACAGAGAATAGGACAACCTTTTAACCAATATATAATTAAAAGTCCTGCACACAGCCACCCTGATGAAATTAACTTCACATCAGAAGCCCCCCTCCACATCAAATGTCCTCCCATCACATCAGAGTCCTCCTATCGCACAGTCGTCCATTACACAGCCCTCTCTAATCACACCTGGCTACCCCATCACAGAGCCCCCCAATCTCACAACTTCCACCATCACAGAACCTCTACAATCTCACATAGCCCCCTCATCATATAATCTCCATCACAGAAGCCCACTCATCACATAGTCTCCATCACAGAACCCCCCCCCCCCAATCACTTAGATCCCTTCATCACAGAGCCCCCTAATCACACAGCATCCCCATTAAAGAATGTCCTCATCATAGAGTCCCCCTCATCAGTCGCACAGCCCCCCAGTCACACAGTTGCCCCCCCAATCACAGAGTCCTCTCTACACATTATTGCCCTACCTTTTGGCTGCAGTGGCAATGCAGATCATGGGAGGTGGAACAGGTCTGGGGGAGGCGGGCTTCCATCCTTTCCTAATTGCTGGGGCAGCCACCAACACCATAGCGATGACATGCGCCATGCCTTAGTGCATCTTTGGTTGTTATGGTGCTGGCAGAAGTGCATCTGCACTATGGCAACTCATGATTCTAATCCAGGAAAACTGGGTTCTGCACTTGCGGCATCCTAGGGGAGCCCAAATGGCACCCCTGTTAGGAAGCACTGGTCTAGGGGACCAAATTGCACTATGCTGCACCAAAAGAAGTGTCTGCACCTTTTTTGAAGTCATGGGAGCATGTTGCATAGGTGTGAACGAACCCCATAGACAGTAATAGGATTTCTGTTGTCGGATGAAGGCCAAAATGCAACAAATCACACTGGTGTGAACAGGGACTTACAATGGGTCACCTAAAGTCTCTTGCATTCCATTTCTCGATCACACAAGAAGATTCCTGGTGGGACAGTTATGTACAACACATAAAGGTATTGTCCGTCCTTTTTAATTCCAACATAGGCCTGAATTCAGTGTTCTCTTATAAACAGTCTATTTCTAGATTCCCTTATTTTAGAGATTGTATTATCATGTTGTATGGTTTAGAAGTGGTGCTAACGGACTGTGTACCTGTTTATTTTAAAAAGCTTATTAACTAAGCCAATGCAATAAACAAGGATGGCGGGCATGGTTTGCCACTAGCTTCTTTGGAACAGCTGTTTCTGTCAAGAGGTGATTTGCATTGCTTGATAATAGATCTGTTAGACAACACTGCAGAAAGAAAGATAGATAACAGAAATATGGATTTAAGTGCATGTCCGGCCAAAGCTTTGTTGTTGTTTTGGATAGATTGGGGAAATTTTAGAATCCCTGTCTGTTTTTACTAATGTCCAGAAAGATTTCCCCTCGTTTTCTATCCTGCTGACATTACCAGACAGGAAGTGAGGGGAACTCTCCAACAGAAACACAGACAGGACACTTTTATAGAAGTCAGTTAGTAGATACATGGATCAAAATTCGACTGGGTCTCGAATGAATTTCGGGCCATGTATGGGCAGCTTTGGGGATGGCTAAAACCTTGTCGGAATATATTTTCTATATGTGTCCTTGTTTCAGATTCTCCTACACTTATGCATAGTTATATACGTTGTCAGCAGAACAAAAAATTAGACTTTCTAGAGAAATCCAAGATAGCCGTTAAAAGCAGACAGATTCTAATACTTCTACACTCTTACATAATGAAATTTTTAAATAAAACTTTCTGCTGTTAATACATGCCTTATTTTAAACCCAGTGATGTCCTCACCATGCTTCTGTGCTTCTCTACGCAATACAGGTAGATCATGGCTGGTGGGAGGGGCCAGCGGGTGCTGTACATAGCTTCCTGAAAACATTGCAGCACCCTGCCTTAGTACTTGTCGTAAGATTCCTCAGCCCTGAAGAAGTGATTTGGAAGAAATTACTCAAATATCAAAGTTGATGGGTGGTTGTCAGTCTGGAAATGTGAGCATTACTAGGCAGACTGTATTTGCATGCAGGGCTCCCTAGGCAATGCCCTGGCATGATGCCGAGTCTCCATGATTGACAGAACTGAAATTGCCCCCTCCGCTCCTCTCAGGACCTCCTGCTCTCTAGCTCACTTGTTACCTCCTCCCATGCTCGCCTTCAGGACTTCTCCAGAGCCTCTCCCATCCTCTGGAATTCCCTGCCCCAGTATGTCCGATCAGCCCCTACCCTGTCCACCTTTTAGGAGATCCCTGAAAACTCATTTAACCAGGGAAGCCTATCCCACACCCACATAACTGTCCCTGAGTCACCCCCATCAAATCATTCTTTGCAGCTATTACCTTTTGTACCACCACCCCCTCCCTTTAGAATGTAAGCTCTATGAGCAGGGCCCTCCTGTACCTTTTGTATTGAACTGTACTGTAATTGTGTTGTCCCCCCTATACATTGTAAAGCGCTGCGTAAACTATTGGCGCTATATAAATCTCGTATAATAATAATAATAATAAATCCAGTGAATAAAAGGAGCAGGCCAGGGACAGTCAAGCTAAATGATGCTGGATGTCCTCCAGCCGAGAAATGAGGCAGAAACTATCTCACTTGCTATATCTTTTAATGCACACTCTGAGCATCTCGCAGTGTACTGTGTAAATCAACAAAAATTAAGCAATTTTAATACAGGAAAGAAGCCTGTGCAACTGAGCAAGCCGGAAAAAGGCTGGTGTTCAGCTTTAAACATTCTTCAGCAGTATATAACCTTGATATATTACATTTCTAAGAATAGGTCAGGGATGTCAAATTCAATTTAATTGTTGGTTGCATCATCAGTATGGTTGCCCTCAAAGGGCTGGTTGTATCTGGGGTGCACTGCATACAGAGTGCAGCGTTCAGGAGTGTGTTACGTACAGAGTGCAGAGTTTAGGAGTACATTATATACAGAGTTCAGGAATGCGCTATGTACAGACAAAAACCTAAATGTATTTTATTGGGATTATATGTGATAGACCAACACAAAGTGGCACATAATTGTGAAGTGGAAGGAAAATGATAAATGGTTTTCACATTTTTTTTTACAAATAAATATCTGAAAAGTGAGGCGTGAATTTGTATTCAGCCCCCTTTTACTCTGATACCCCTAACTAAAATATAGTGGAACCAATTTAATTTAGAAGTCACCTAATTTAGTAAATGGAGTCCACCTGTGTGTAAATTTAACCTCAGTGTATATATATACAGCTATTTTGTGAAGCCCTCAGAGGTTTGTTAGATAACGTTAGTGAACAAACAACATCATGAAGGCCAAGGAACACACCAGACAGGTCAGGGATAAAATTGTGAAGAAGTTTAAAGCAGGGTTAGGTTATAAGAAAATATCCCAAGCATTGAACGTCTCATGGAGCAGTTTTCAATCCATCCTCCGAAAATGGGAAGAGTATAGCACAACTGTAAACCCACCAAGACATGACCGTCCACCTAAACTGACAGGCCAGGCAAGGAGAGCATTAATCGGAGAAGCAGCCAAGAGGCCCATGGTAACTCTGGAGGAGCTGCAGAGATCCACAGCTCAGGTGGGAGAATCTGTCCACAGGACAACTATTAGTCGTGCACTCTACAAATCTGGCCTTTATAGAAGAAAGCCATTGTTGAAAGAAAGCCATAAGAAGTCCAGTTTGCGAGAAGCCATGCGGGGGACACAGCAAACATGTAGAAGAAGGTGCTCTGGTCAGATGAAATCAAAATTGAACTTTTTGGCCTAAAAGCAAAAACGCTATGTGTGGCGGAAAACTAACACTGCACATCACCCTGAACACACCATCCCCACCGTGAAACATGGTGGTGGCAGAATTATGTTGTGGGGATGATTTTCTTCAGCAGGGACAGGGAAGCTGGTCAGAGCTGATGGGAAGATGGAGAGAGTCAAATACAGGGCAATCTTAGAAGAAAACCTGTTAGAGTCTGCAAAAGATTTGAGACTGGGGCAGAGGTTCACCTTCCAGCAGGACAACAACCCTAAAAATACAGCCAAAGCTACAATGGAATGGTTTAGATCAAAGCATATTCATGTGTTGGGATGGCCCAGTCAAGGTCCAGACCTAAATCCACTTGAGAATCTGTGGCAAGACTTGAAAATTGCTGTTCGCAGACGCTCTGCATCCAATCTGACAGAGCTTGAGATATTTTGCAAAGAAGAATGGGCAAAAATTTCACTCTCTAGATGTGCAAATCTGGTAGAGACATCTCCAAAAAGACTTACAGCTGTAATTGCAGTGAAAGGGGGGGGGTTCTACAAAGTATTGACTCAGGGGGGCTGAATACAAATGCACGCCACACTTTTTACTTATTTATTTGTATTTATTTATCCTTCCACTTGTGCCACTTTGTGTTCTGTCACATAAAATCCCAAATAAACACACTTATGTTTTTGGTTGTAACATGACAAAATAGAATTTTGAAATTCAAAATTTCAAAAATCAAAATAGAAAAGTAGAATTTCAAGGGGTATGAATACTTTTTCAGGGCACTGTTTATTGATTCTTAAATTCCTGGAAAGTACCGCAGATTGTTGATTTATCAATTGAATATTTGTGGTTTTCATGATGAGACAATGTTTTCTGTCTTCATCCTTTGACCGTAAAATGCCCAGACCTCACTTATGATGCTGTGAAAGGTATAGTAATGTCTGTGCAGTAATTGATGCTGTCGTGTTCTGGACAGAGAAAATGTAAAACTATAACCCTCCTTCCTGCAAGATAACGCAATTAGCATGCTTCCCCTGAAATTTCCTATCATTATGCACTCGGGCGGCCTTTGTGGTAAGCCTGGAGGTGCACTTTGTGAGAACTATGCATTCAAATCAAAGAGCTGCTTAGGAATCCGAATGACTCACCCTAAATGCACAAGTTTCTCTCACAAGGCGGCTGCTGTCCAGGTTTAGCATACAATTGAATTGAGCCTCCTGGCACCCACTGGCAAATGGAGTTGGCAAGTGAGGGATGGGGGAGTGGTGCCAGCAAAGAATCCTGGAAGTACCCCAACGTTTGCTGAACACAGGGATCTTGCTGTATAAATTGAAACCTATTTTGTATATTCGTGCATTTAAAATAGACATTTTCAAGCATAAGTACCAAAATACTATGGAAGGGGGCAACCATGTACAGGAGATGGTATGATGAGTGATGACATTGCATCGTGAACTCTTGTATTTTCGAATCAGTTTTCCAAAAAGGTTTGATTCACCATTCTGTAATGACACTATCTGTATTTATAATAATTATTGGACTCTTAACAGAACTGGGTTAAATTTTAGTATATTTCCTGTATACATCTTTTCAGAAATGCACATTGTAATGGTTATTTATGTCTTTGCAGAGATCTACGCTTTAATCGAATAAAGGATATTCAGCCTGGTGCATTTAAGCATCTGAAGAATCTGAACACTCTGTAAGTTGGTTTTCATTTTTTACAACTTGTTTTAATTCCCTGTTTGATTTTCTTTATACCTTATTTATTAAAAATGTTTCCTGACTTATTCTATACTGCTTATTCAGCAGTGTCTTGGAAAGTGATTAAAGCGTAACCCCACCTTTTGGCAGTTACTCTTTAATCATTTTTGCTGGTGGAGAAATGTGTCATTTCCAGACTTGTTCTGAAAGGAATAACAGTTTGCAGCGGAGGAGCAGGTATTAGACACACCTGGAAGTGTCAGATACCTGCAGTGGCTGCAGATCAGTAACGGCAAAGCCTAACTCCATGTTTACCTTCACATTAAATAGTTTGGTAACTATTTCCTTTGCTAATTGCCAGCTCGGTCCAAACTAACTGTTTAAAGTGAAAGCAAACACGGAGTTAGGCTTACAGAACAGAAGTATAGCTTCCTGTTTTACAGATGTCTTTATTTAATTTTGACCCTAGATCAGCCTTTCTCAACCTTTTGAACAAGGTGGAACCCTTGTTTTAATAATTTTTTCAGGTCTTGGGGAACCTCTGTAGAAACCAATTTTTTGGAGGTCAAGTGTAAAATGCCCCTTACATAGGTGGTCAGTGAGAAGAATGCCCCATTCCCCCATTTTTTTTTTTTTTTTTTTTATTGTGTAAACTGTACATTTTGTCCAACTTCTAGTGGAATGTGACTACTACAGGGAGAAAATATGTACCACCTAAAGGTATTTTCAAAAGTAAGGATGTTTAACAAATCAAAGGTAAACGTGAAAAACTGATAAACTCATGTCATGGATCCTCTAACTTAAAAACCCCGTGGGGGAAAACATGAAACATAACACGTTCATTCTATGCATTCACATCATGTATACTGTAGAGACAGCATGCGACAAAATAGCCGTTTATGAAACATGTCTATATTTTTCTATTAGATGTGCCTAGTAAGCAGATCTCCACATGGTAGGTTCTTTCTCTAAGGGAAGAATCAGTTTTGCCAAAAGATATTACTCCCTTTTTATTCTCAAGCAAAAATAAATCTCACTCATACCTAAGATATGTAAACACTGCTTATCAGAGATGGGCAAGCCAGCTTTGTTTTTGGATCTGTTCCTGGAATGGGGGTTGCAGGCTGTGTGAGATCTTTTTTGAGTGTGTATAATAAACTTGATAAGGAGTAAGGACTTTAGTTGTATACCGGTTTTTTGAAGAATGTGTGGAAAATGAAACCTTTTGTTTCGAGTCAGGATTTCAACTTGGGTTGTGCAGCGGTCAGGTGGTTTTCCATTTTTAACAAGAAAGTAAAAGATCCCCTTCAGCTCATAAAGAGGGAAATGTTGTCTTTGGACTTTTTGCAGATCTTCTGTCTGGAGGGACAGCGCAGGGCTGTCAGGATACTCTGAGCTACTGGGCATTTCTTCACTCAATGCAGATCTACCTTAAGAGGCCATCTTTCTTGGTGAAAAAGACAAATGGTCATCGATGTGTCACTCATTGTCTAAGAGCAAGCTCCACCAGTGCCATCAGTTTGTCATTGTAGGGAATTCTTTTTACATGCTGAGTGTGGAAAACCACTGAAATCCAATTTATAGGGTTAAAGTGCTATGCCGCGTACACATGAGCAGACTTTTTGACTGGACTGGTCCGACGGACAATTCGACTGTGTGTGGGCTTCATCGGACCTGCAGCGGATTTTTTTCGGTCGAAAATCTGACCGCCTTTAGATTTGGAACATGCTTCAAATCTTTCCGACGGACTCGAGCCCAGTCGAAAAATCCGCTTGTCTGTATGCTAGTCTGACGGACAAAAACCAACGTTGGGGCAGCTATTGGCTACTGGCTATCAACTTCCTTATTTTTAGTCTGATGGTACGTCATCACGTACGAATTCGTCGGACTTTGGTGTGATCATGTGTAGGCAAGTCCGGTCGTTAGAAAGTCCGTCGAAAGTCCTTAGGAAAGACCGTCGGACCTTTTGTTGTCAAAAAGTCTGACTGTGTATATGCAGCATTAGTTTCCCTTTTCAGAAAAAAATGAAAAGTTGAACTAACATTCAACACCCTCCCTACGCCAGTCCCTGCTGTACTTACCTGTGTAGGTGATGAGCTGCCAGTGCCCATGTAACCAGTGTAGCAGCCCAGGGATTTGAAATCCCTGCTGTTCTCCCCTTCTTTTCTGGAGGTCTTATGGGACAGATCAGAGTGATCTCTGTGCCGGAGCTGATCAACCAGAACCGCTCTGGTCTGTCCTGGAAGCCCTGCAGAAAGGAGGGGGAGAAGAGTGAGGATGTCAAATTCCCAGATGGTTACACCTGCTGTGTGGGCACTGGCTGCTCATTACCCACGGAAGTAAGTACAGCAGGGACAAAGGGGGTGGGCAGGGTGTAGGTTGTCAGTTCACCTTTTTCATTTTTTAAAAATAAAATGGCCCTTTAAGCTTTTTAGAAGTGGGTGAAAGGAGTAGGCTGAGAAACAAAGCAATAGGATAGATATACATTTATTTAAAGGTAAACTCCAGGTGCATAAACTTTATTTGAAGTATATTACAAAATTGTCACAAAGCCAAAGTCTAATTTGTGTGTAACGGATGCCTTTGCAAACCCAGTCATTATCCTGTACCAGTACCTGTGATGGCATTATTGTGCTGCACATAGAAATGTGCAGCAGGTCCCACCCACTTTTGACTGCCTGTAGAAAAGTACAGAAGAGGGGTGGAGACAAGACCAGTCGCCCTGTACAAGAAGAAAGTGTAGCAGTTACTGGTCTTTTTACAGGAAGATTTTATGTGAAAAATGTTCACGTTGGATTACTGCACAGATCTGAAAGAATCAAATGACATCACGTTTTAAGCTTTAAAGCAAAACTGAAGGCATTTGGCAAAAGACTGTGAGCAGGCAGGCTATTGCAGAAAAGATATGTAATGTTTCTTATACCTTCCTGCTTGCAGTCTTCTGCGGAGTGCAAACTGAGCTGCACATGCATTGCTCAGCTTACATTGCTGGCACGGTCCCTGTGTGCTGGAATGACTCAACCTTGCACATGCAGGAGTCCTACGCCAGCCAGTGTTGATGCCTGAAGACCTGCACCCGGGAAAAGATTACGGTGCTGGCAAGGGGCCGAACCATTAGAAGGTACATTTAGAGCCTTTAGTTCAGCTTTAAGTCAGAATGCCTCTTGCATTCAGACCTTATTTGCTAACCTTGGAATTCAGCTTTAAAGCTGAAGTCTGGACTCCCCCCATCCCCACCCCACCCCCTCGCTGGCATTACAAAAAAATTACATAAATAACTAAATGCCCTTTTTACCCATCTAAATCCACAGTTGCATGACACTCAAGTACCGAGTCCTCTCTCTTAATAAAGAGGTGGGGTCCTTCTTTGGGTGTTCACTTCACTACCTGTGTGATGTGAACACTTTCTATTGGCATTACAGCAAGCAGAGGAGTCCTCTTAGGATCCAAACAGGAGTCTGCAGCAGTGACAGGGACTGTCCACCACAAGGACATCTGCAGCAATTAATTTGTGGTCCAAGGGTCACTAGCATCAGCGAGGAACATAGACAACAAACTTAGATGAGTATATTTTTCTTTACTAGGTAAGAAAGAAAAGAAACTGTGCAGGATTGGGGGGGGGGGGGGGAGTAATTTGCCCAGAGGTGACCTTTAATGAGTTAGAGAAGGTAATCCAACACCAAGAACCTCCTAAAATAGTCCTAGCATGGGGCTACTTTAGGACATGGGCATTTAGGTGTTATGCCTATATTATACCTTACAGGAAATGAGTACTGCACATTCTTAACCAATCACAACTAATAAAAACTAGTAAATAAAGAAACATGGTTATGTGACATACTGCATGATCCCTGTATGACCATTGTGGGGCAAGGTATATACTCCAATATTGTGCTTATAGCTAAACATATTTGCTTACTTTATTTGGTAAGTGAGTATGGATTGTTCATATAAAACAAAGAAAGAGGTAGAAGGCAGCTGGCACTCAAGGTGACTATACAAACCTTGTAAATGAACACAAACAACTAAAAGTGCAGCCCTCAAAATATACATACAACCCAGTGCTAAAAAAAAATATAAGTAAAAATTCCATGGATAAAGTCCAATAAAGGTGACGCTGAACCTCCACTTTCTATGCATTCACCAGAAATATGCTATAGAAACACAGGTAGCATCAAATTCCCTGAAGTTGACTATACTACTATATTTCACCAAGTGAAGATGGGAATAGGTGATATCAATCCTACACCCTTTATGCACTCGCCAGAAATATAATGTCTAAATGCATGTAATAACCAATGCCTACCAAAGTGGCCTACCGGGCCTCCACAGCATAGGACACTTCCTAATGGATGAAAGCTGTGTACTAAAAACTCACCACTTGGAACCAGAAAATGCTGAATATAGTGTAGTATTTATTATATATGATGGTCCATTAAAAAGCTGCAGCATAAGCATTCAAACAAAACAAACAACCTTGGCAGGACTTACAAAGATGGCTGCCGAGCCGTAAACCAAGAGTGGCGGCATGACGTCATCATGTAGGCCCCTACAAATGCATTTCGTGTGCATGCACGTCCTCAGGGAATGCATGTGTTTTTATATAGCATATTTTGTTCTTTGTTTTTTATTGCTAAGCGTTTTTTTTTTGTTTTTTTTTAGATAAAAAGGTTTACAGTACACAATGATGTGAGATATAAACCAACATATCGTAAAAGCATTTCCATAAAGCTCAAATTTGACTTACCAAGTCATGTATAAAACATCAAATTTTTCAACCTTTAACGTTGTGCTAAAAGTTCTTGGTAAGATATGATCTGATGTACGATATGGTATATGATGCAAAACTGTAACCAGTAATAGAAAAGCTAACAAAACAGAAAAGAAAATATTAATTCAGGTCATTCTTGATGACGATAGATGAACCAAGGGTTCCTTAAATAGCATATTTTTGATGCGTGCATAGAAGGTGGCGGTTCAGTGTCCTCTTTCATATTTTCACATATTGGAGCATTTTCTTCAGCTTTGGAGTATCATTGAACTTAATATTTATTGGACTCCATCCATGAACTTTTGGTTTATATTGTTTTTATAGCACTGGGTTGTATGTATATTTTGAGCGGTGCACTTTTAGTTCTTTGTATTTTTTCTTTAAGTATAGCTGTAACATAGTGCCTTCGTTGGCTATCGCATGAATTCTGATTGGGTGGTTTGATGGCAGAGCTAAGCTGACCTTGTAAATTTCCCATGGCTTGGCACCGACATGGTGGATACGGTGCTAAATTCCTTCTGTTGTTTTTGCAGGCTTCTTAACAACAACCAAATTAAAAAGATACCCAGTGGAGCATTTCAAGACTTAGAAAACCTCAAGTATCTGTAAGTGGTCATTCTTCATTTGTTCCTTCAACTGCTTTAGGTGGTGCTTTCTGTTATTTTTGTGACAAAAACATGAGTTTAACCCATTTCCAGTTTTATTTATATATGTGATCTTAATTACCAATGTATGTAACGGTTTTTAATACTTTGATTCTATGTATATATGCTTTGTAAATATAGTGTATATGTACAGGAGAGCAGCCTGTACATGCTTTGTTTTATACAAGACTCTCTCCTTGGAATTCATAAAGATGATCATAGACTCCGTTAAAAATCTGTCTCCTCTCCATGCAACAAATGGCACAACTTTATGTAACTCTCAGTAAGGTGTATTTAAATTTGTTGTAGAATTGGATCAGACAGAATTTTGTCTCAGACACTACACTAGGGTTGTCACCTTTTCATTAAGCCAAACCCGAACACTTTAGACTTGGGACCTCCTCTCAAGTCAGTTTCCCAGTATTATCCCCTCAGGTCAGTCTGTCCCCCCAGTGTAATCCCCCCCAGGTCAGTCTGTTCCCTGGTGTAATCCCCCCCAGGTTAGTCTGTCCCCCCAGTGTAATCCCCCCCGGTCAGTCTGTCCCCCGGTGTAATCCCCCCCGGTCAGTCTGTCCCCCGGTGTAATCCCCCCCAGTCAGTCTGTCCCCTGGTGTAATCCCCCCCAGTCAGTCTGTCCCCCGGTGTAATCCCCCCCGCCAGTCTGTCCCCTGGTGTAATGCCCCCCCCCCCCCCGGTCAGTCTGTCCCCCAGTGTAATCCCCCCCGGTCATTCTGTCCCCCGGTGTAACCCCCCCCCCCGTTCAGTCTGTCCCCCAGTATAATTCCCCCAGGTCAGTCTGTCCCCAGTACATTCCACCAGGTGAGCTAATGCGAACAGAGGTTGGTGTGAAAGGGGCAGGGAGGACTCTGTACTACTGCCCAGGGGCAATAATCTGAGAGCGTGCACACAGACACACTTCCAAGTGTACTGACCCCTCTCCAGGAGAAGGAGACACCTTAACAGGAGGAGTGCTTGGGGGTGATTAGAAGGGACTCCCTCCCACCCATTTAGGAATACAGACAAATACAAGGAAAGGCCCATCAAGGAATGCAGAAACCCCCTTCCAGTTAAAGGAGACCCCTGACCAGGAGAACCACAGGGTGGTAATGACATGGGTCCCCCATCCAAGTATACAGGAACCCCTCTCCCTCCAGTTAAATGGACCCCTGGATAATATGACTGCAGGGGGTGATTAGAAGGGAACCTCCACTCTGGAATACAGACCCCCCCCAGGTAAGGAAGACTCACAGCTAGAACGATTACAGGGGGGTGATCCAATGGGGCCCTCATCCAGGAATACAGGAATTCTCCTCCCTTCCCCCTTCAGATAAAGAGGACGCTCATCTAGGAGGACTACAGGGGGTGATCAGAGAGGACTCGCATCCAGTAACTCTCTTCCCTCCCCCCTCCAGGTAAAGAAGACCCCCAGGTGGGAGCACTGCAGGGGGGGTGATAAGGGGGGCCCCCATCCAGGAAGATAGGAACTCCCCTTCCTCCCCCACCAGTTAAAAAAGACCCCCAGCTGGGAGGACTAAAGGGGAGTTGATAAGAGGGCACCTCTACTTTTCTTAACCCCTTAGCGCTGAGGGGCCTCATATTTGCGTGAATTGGTGTCCATACGGCTGTGCCGAGCATGCGTGAGTTACCGGCACCTAACCAAAAGCCCCCAATCGCTGCTTGCAGTCAGGAGATTTTAGATCATGTGATAGCCAATCACGGTCATGTGCTCTTAAGTCCCAGCAGCATAAACCTCTTAAAATGCCGGGAGGCATCGGCGTTAAGAGGTTAAAACAGCAGGCTGCCTTACTGTAATATACATTATCAGATACTTTATATTTAAACTTTTTTAGTAATATGGCACGTTATGAAAGCGATCAGGGAATGGAGGAGGTGGATCTTTCATTCATCCATTCATAGATCACTGTTTATTTATTAAAGCTTTAGTATGGCTTCAATGAATAGGGGGGGGGGGGGGGGCAGGGGTGTCAGAGGGCTTCAGATTTCACCTAAAACAGCAGCCAGTAGCACAAGGGACACTTCTCATTTATAGTATCTACTGTGCCTTTGCTGAATTTTGACAAAAAGTTTGCTGAAAGTTGACAAAACTTAGGCTTTAAGGTGACTCTGTTACAAAAAGACCAACTCTAGGAATTAAAAAAAAAATCACCATTGCAAAAATAGTTCTTTTCACCGACAAAGACTCATCTAGTATGTTAACATCATAGAAAATAAGGTTGTATTTATGGTTTCAGAAAAAGGTTTGATTTTTTTTTTTTCCCCCTAGCATACCATCCAGCCTACAGGATATGGTCATAATCCCCAGACTGTAGGTCACTCCGCAGGGTCAGGGACATTGGCTGTAGACCCCATGTTGTTTATGGGTTACCAGGTGGTAGCAATTAACTGTTAAATGGTCATTCTGATTGTATATGCTATGGCTTTGTACATGCTACACTGGATACTGTAGTTATGGTTTGTAATCTTTTGTGTTTGTAACTTCAAAGCTATCTTCCCACTTTTCTGTGAGTTCTTTAAAAACTTTTGCTTTGTTGGTTTTCCTTTTTTCTTTCTTTGCACTTGTTTTGTCTAAGTTGAAGACCAGCGGCTAGTAAAACGCCAGCCTGGCTGTGATTACTGGGGAGTGTTGGAGGAAGGGGAGGGCTGGTTGGGTGCATTGTGTTCTTATAGATTTTGTGACATCCAGATGTCCTGTCTCTTAGCGTTCCCAGATTGTAGAGGAAGTTGTCACAGTGCTGTTCATAAGGAATTGCATAGTTTTGTCTCACAAGGCAAAACAAACTTGCTTATAGTTTGTATCTTGATTGATGCATTTCTCCCAAAATATCCAACACAGCTGTAATTAGACAGAAGCCGTCTTGTCCCAGTATATAAAAAAAAAAATTCCTTTGTCTATTTTTAGTTGTGCCTCTGGAATAAAGAACTCCCCTGTCATATTTAATAAAAAGGGCCACATGATAGTTTATCAAAACGTAAAGGGGAAGTACAGTTTAATTTGCATTGTCCCTTCTATTTCTGTATTTGGATGATGGCACTGTAATTATTTTAATAAAAAAAGTAATACAAAAAGTACGAAGTACCTTTTTTTTTTTTTTTTTCTTTTTTTTTTTTTCCCTATGTGATATACAGCTGTCACATGACCCAAATCTTTCCAAGCCTGTCTGCAGGGAAACATAAGCAGAAGCTTCTAGTCCTCTGCTGCCGGTCACATGTTAAAAAAAAAAAAAACTGCCTTTGGAATACCAATAATAAATAGGGTCAATAACCTGTTTTAAATTGGCATACAAATATATATTTGAAATTAAATCTTTATTATTTTGTGGAAATAACATGGTGTGGGCACATTTCTGTCAGTCACTGTGACATGCCCCTCCAGCCTGTGTCTTAGAATACGAGGAAGGTGAAGCCTCCATTAATCTACATGAAATATCCCGCCCCCCATTGTGTTTGGCTAATTAGTGGGCATGGAGGTGGGGGAAGGGAGTGAGCTGTTATTTACCACTGTGTATACGCCCACATGTGTGACTCTATAGTCACACAGCCTGCTCAGATGTGGTAGGGAGGAAATGCTCAGCATAGAAACTAACTAAAAACTGAGCATGTGCGGAGCTGCCAACACTGTTCTGCAAAGCCTGAATTGGGGAGATAGAGAGCAGCAAGATCAACCAGGTTTTTTTGCAGAATACAGAAAATGGATCTCATAGTGAACAGCATGTAATACAGCGTTTATTGAGTTTTTTATGATGTGGGTTTAGTGATACTTTAAAGGGATAGTTCATCGTTAAAAAAAATGCATTTATGCTCCTCTTATACCTGTAGGACTTTTGTGAATGGAGTGAGGCCTGCCCTAAAACCTTCTGTTTTCACAGCTCCATCCTTTCCTCTTCTATAGGACAGACCAGCCATTAGGATGAGCATCCCCTAGCAGTACAGAAGGTAGTGCAGTCCACCTTCCGAGTGTCGCATATGCACATTGTTCAAGTCGCTAAGCAGATGCTCAGCGACTGTGACACAGGAGAGCATTGCAGCTGCTTAGGTCAACTGTGGCGACAAGACAAACACTGCACATGTGCAGGACTCAGAAGGACCATGCTCTCTCTTAATAACTGCTCTTCCCTAGAGAAGAGGACAGAACGGAGCTATGAAACACATAAGTGTTTGGGGCAGGCTTAATTGCTTTTACAAATGGCCTACAGGTATGGGAGGAGCATAAATATTTTTAACATTGAATAAGTGAAAAATTATGGAATAGTGTTTATGCAGTCCATGAAGTGCTTTTTTTAACTAACCCTTTGAAATCATCTCTGATGTTTTTAAATCTTTAAAGTGTTTGTAACCCTAAAATCTATTTCAGTATGTTTTGGCATCATGTCTCACTGTATACGGTGTAAGTAAAGTGGAGCTCAGCTTGTTACCTGTATAAAAGACACTTGTTCACAAAAGCAATCAATCAGATTCCAATCTCTCCACCATGGCCAAGATCAAAGAGCTGTCCAAGGATGTCAGGGACAAGATTGTAGGCTGAAATGGGCTACAAGACCACCGCCAAGCAGCTTGGTGAGAGCGTGACAACAGTTAGTGCGATTAATCGCAAATGGTAGAAACGCAAAATAAATGTCAATCTCCCTCGGTCTGGGGTGCCATGCAAGATCTCACCTCGTGGAGTTTCAATGATAATGGGAACGGTGAGGAATCAACCCAAAACTACACGGGAGAAAGGCAGCTGAGACCATAGTCACCAAGAAAACAATTGGTAACACACTACGCCGTGAAGAATTGAAATCCTGCAATGCCAGCAAGGTCCCCCTGCTCAAGAAAGCACATGTATAGACCTGTCTGAAGTTTGCTAATGAGCATCTGAATGATTCAGAGGAGAACTGGGTGAAAGTGTTGTGGTCAGATGAGACCAAAATTGAGCTCTTTGGCATCAACTCAACTCGCCATGTTTGGAGGAGGAGGAATGCAGCCTATGACACCAAAAACACCATTTCCACCATCAAACATGGAGCTGGAAACATTATGCTTTGGGGGTGTTTTTCTGCTAAGGGGACAAGGACAACTTCACCGCATCAAAGGGACAATGGACAGGACCATGTACTATAAAATCCTGGGTGAGAACTTCCTTCCTTCAGCCAGGGCATTGAAAATGGGTCCTGGATGGGTGTTCCAGCATGACAATTACCCAAAACACACAGCCAAGGCAACAAAGAAGTGGCTCAAAAAGAAGCATTTTAAGGTCCTGTAGTGGCCTAGCCAGTCTCCAGACCTTAATCCCATAGAAAAAATGTGGAGGGAGCTGAAAGTTTCAGTTACCAAATGTCAGCCTCAAAACCTTAATGACTTGGAGAGGATCTGCAGAGGAGTGGGACAAAATCTTTCATGAGATGTGTGCCTACATGGTGGCCAACTACAAGAAACTTCTGACCTCTGATTGCCAACAAGGGTTTTGCCACCAAGTACTAAGTCATGTTTTGTGAAGGGGTCAAATACTTATTTCACTCAATAACCACTTGCCTACTGGGCACTTAAACCCCCCTCCTGCCCAAACCAATTTTCAGCTTTCGGTGCTCTTACACTTTATATGACAGTTACTCGGTCATGTAATACTGTCCCCAAATGATTTTTTTGTCCTTTTTTTCATAAAATAGAGCTTTCTTTTGGTGGTATTTGATCACCTTTTCAGGTTTTTTATTTTTTGCGCTATAAATGAAAAAATAAAATTTTGAAAAAGAAACACATTTTTGTTTCACAATTTCTGTGATAAAATTTTGCAAATTTATTTTTCTTCATAAATTTTGCCCACAATTTATACTGCTACATATCTTTGGTAAAAACAACCCAAATTATTGGATATTATTTGGTCTGTGTGAAAGTTAGAGAGTCTACAAGCTGTGGTGCAAACCATGCAAAAAATTGATCACACCTGATGTACTGGTGGCCTATCATTTCTTGCAACCCGAACAAGCCAGGAAAGTACAGATACCCCCAAATGATCCCTTTTTTGAAAGTAGACATTCCAAGGTATTTAGTAAGATGCATGGTGAGATTTTTGATGATGTCATTTTTTCCCACAATTCTTTGCAAAATGAAGATTTTTTTTTTTCCACAAAATTGTCATTGTAATAGGTTATTTCTCTCACATGGCATGTGTATACATTCTGATACTCCTCCTAAGTATGGCGATACCCCATGAGTGGGACTTTTTCACAGCCTAGCCGCTTAGAGAGGCCCAACATGCAGGGAGCACCATCAGGTGTTCTAGGAGCGTAAATGACACATCTAACTTGTTGACTACCTATTATACTTTTGAAGGCTCTGGAGCACCAGGACAATGGAAACGCCTACAAAGTGACCCCATTTTGGAAATATAACACCCCAACATATAATCTATGAGGCACAATGAGTCCTTTGAATGGTTCATTTTTTTCCAGAAGTTTTTGGAAAATACAAAGTTGTCCATTTATAAGATATTTCCAACACATAGCATGTACATAGCAAAAATTATACCCCAAAATACATTTTGCTACTCCTCCTGAGCATGGCGATACCACATGTGTGAGACTTTTACACAGACTGGCCACATACAGAGGCCCAACAACCGTCAGGTGTTCTAGGGACACATAGCATGCACATACCAAGAATTACACCCCAAAATACATTCTGCTGAGCAAAGGGTAAACAAAAGATTACCTGTGGTTTTAGTAGCGCAGTTGTCCACAGGAGGATGGCACTGGTCCAGGCAGCAGGCAGGGACTTGGTCAGCAAAAGCTAATGCAATTGTCTAGGCAATAGGCTGGAATACTGTCCATAGTCAGTCAGTACAGGCAACAGGCAGGGATACTGTCCATATACAGTCCAGGGTCAGAGATTGCCAGCATTGCCAAAATATTGGTCCTGGTAGTAGGCAGGAACATGGTCCATGTGGTGTGGTCAGTTCATGCGACAGGTAGAGGCATGATGGCATAGGTCCTACAGGCAGCAGGCAGAAGTAGGGCCTCATTCAGGACAGAATGGGGACAGGGGTAGAGGCTTCCCCCACCCAAATCTCTTTTGAAGCCTCCGAGTTTCCAGACCCTAATCTAGGAATGAGAAAACAAAAAAATATTTTCAGTTTTCTTCATCCAGAAAAACAATTCTGGAGCCCCTCACATATGTGAGACCCCTGTGTTATGAATCCCACTAGTCCAGTGGCAGTGAACAAGATCAGTCCAAGAGGCAGGCAAAAAGCATGGTCAAACAGTCCAGGGTCAGTCCCAGATCAGGCAGAGATATGTAAAGAATTGGTAGGCAGAAGAGTGGTCGGATAACAAGCCAGGGTCATTTCCAGATCAGACAGAGGTATGAACAGAATCAGTAGGCAGAAGTTTTGTCGAATAACAAGCCAAGGTCAGTTCCAGATCAGGCAGAGGTATGAACAGAATCGGTAGGCAGAAGCGTGGTCGAATAACAAGCCAGGGTCAGTTACAGAGCAAGTAGAGGCATAAGGGGTGTCAAGGTAAATGGCAGTAAGTGAGGTTTATTACCATACTTTACTAATAATTTAGTGAAGTATGGTAACGGCGGAAACAGTCAACTATGCAGAGGCCTGGTTGGGAAGGACATTGGGGACAATGATAAGTGGTGTCTCTTCTAACTCCTGCTCTGGAGCACACCCGGCATTTTTTCTGACGTTTTTGGCCTGTTGATCTGGGAGGGATTTTATCGGGAAAGTGGCGTTCGGAGAGTCTGCTAATCACATTAAATCGAATGTTTTCTGGTGGGCCATTCGGGAATATAAGGGCAGTGGTGATTTCCTCCTGGTAGTCAAGGAAGGATTTGGGACTTTCAATGGAGTTGCGATAGATAACGTAGCTGCTGTATATGGCCAAATGAAACAAATATATTGAAACTTTTTTATACCACTGGTATGTTCGTTTTGTGGCAAGGTAGGGTTCGAACATTTGGTCGTTGAAGTCGACACCCCCCTATGAACATATTGTATTCGTGGATACGGGTTGGTTTTTGGATTGGGCCATTCCTCCTGGTGATCTCAACGAATGTATTGTTGTGGATCGAAGAAAGCACGTATCCCTTCTGTCCCTCCACTTCACAGCCAGAATTTCCTCATTCCGTAAACTCGCTGCCTCCCCTCTTCTTAGCTTCTTGTTGATGAGGCTTTGAGGAAAGCCCTTCCAGTTCGTCCTTACGTTGCCGCATGCTGGAGTGTTCTCTCTGTGAAGGTTGCGGAACAGGGGCAAACTTGTATAAAAGTTATCTACGTACAAATGGTAGCCTTTCTCCAGGAGTGGGTTTATGAGTTCCCAAACAAATTTCCCGCTTGATCCGATGTAGTCTGGGCAATTAGAGGGATGCAGCTGGGTGTCCTTCCCTTCGTATACCATGAAGGCATATGCATACCCTGTGGCTCGGTCGCATAATTTATACAGCTTCACCCCAAAGCGGGCCCTTTTGGTGGGAATAAATTGTTTTATGCCCAGCCTGCCAGAAAATTTGATAAGGGACTCATCCACACATATGTGTTGGTCTGGGGTAAACAACTGGGGGAAGATTTCAGAAAAATAATTTAGTAGTGGCCGAATTTTATAAAGCTTGTCAAAATTTGGGTAATTTCGGGGAGGGCACTGGGTATTGTCATTATAGTGTAGGAATCTCATAATCATGAGATATCTGGTTCTGGGCATTACTGAGGAAAAGATGGGCATGTGGTGGATGGGGAGGGTTGACCAATATGAACGTAATTCATTTTATTTTTGGGTTAGTCCCATACAGAATGTGAGCCCAAAAAATTTTTAAACTCCTCCACTGTTAGGGCTCTCCACTCGTAGGGACGGGCATAATAGGAGGGGTTGGGTTACTTGCTATGAATTGTTGTGCATACAGGTTGCACTGGGCCACAATTGATGCTAGCATGTCCTCAGTAAAAATTAAATGGAAAAAATCAATTGGGGAAACATTTTCTGTGTCCACCTGGACTCCTGGCTGGGCAGTGAAAGGGGGAATGTTAGCTTCTCCTGAATTAGGAGGAAGCCACAAGGGGTTCTGAAGGGAATAGGGAAGGCTGGCATGGGACCTAACCCTTTGGGACTGAGGCAACACCCCACTGGTACGTGGCCTTTGCCAAGGTACTGTGGTGCTGGTGGATGGCACTGCGGTGCTGGTGGATGGCACTGCCTCCTCACCAGAATGCCTTTGTCTGGTGGGCGGACTCTCATCCTCCTCTGAGGCTGTCAGTGTTCCACTGCTTAGGACAGGCTCGTAATCAACGTCAGACTCAGAATCTGAATATGAGGAGGAATCCGAAGCAGAGAGCTTCCCGTTGCTCTCGTCACCCGCAAGAATATTGTATGCCTCCTCGGCTGAAAATAATCTTCTAGACATTGTTGGTGATGACAGAAGGCACTGATGGCAGATGGCACTGGTGACAGATGGCACTGATATGTGGCACTGATGACACGTGACACTGATGGCAGATGGCACTGATACGTGGCAATGACACGTGACACTGATGGCAGATGGCACTGATACGTGGCACCGATTACACTTGACACTGATGACTGATGACACGTGACATTGATGGCAGTTGGCACATGGCACTGACAGGTGGCACTGATGACAGATGGCACTGACAGGTGACACTGACAGATGGCACGGATATGTACTGTGGACACTGTATTCACTGTTTTTTTTATACTGTTGAACTCACGCTGCAGCACAGAAGTTCTCCCTCCTCACACGCGGTCTCTGTGTGAGACGGGAGAGCTGGCAATGAGTGATGATCTCATATGTTTACATTTGAGATCATCTCTCATTGGATACTCCAATCGAGTGCTAAATGGCCGCTGTGATTGGCCATTTAGCACGATCTGTGATTGGCTGTGTCCAAGGGACATGGCCAACACAGAATTTTCCCAATGCGCGCCCGCGGCGGCACGCGGGGAGGAAGTAAACAGGAGGACGTCCAGGGACGCCCTCCCGGCAATTGAGCGCTGCGCTGTAGCCGTCTTTCGGCTATAGCGTGGGCGCGTAGTGGTTAAAATGCAAATCAATTCAACTTTTTTTTTTTAAATGCGTTTTTCTGGATATTTTTGTTGTTCTGTCTCTAAATGTTAAAATAAACCTACCATTAAAATTATAGACTGATCATTTTTTTTGTCAGTGGGCAAATGTACAAAATCAGCAGGGGATCAAATACCTTTTTCCCTCACTGTAATTAAAAAAACAAGTGATGATCAAAAGAAAGCTCTATTTGCGTGAAAAGAATGATATGGATTTCATTTGGGTACAGTGTTGCATGACCGAGCAATTGCCAATTAAAGTAGCACAGTGCTGAATAGCCAAAAATGCTTTGGTCATGAAGGGGTTTAGGCCACCATTTTCTTTTTTTTTTTATCTCATTGCTTCTTTTTTATCTCCCTGTATTACCCTCATTTGGGTCTTTCATCTTCTTTCTACCTACCACAACTTCTGGTGCCGCGTACACACGAGCGGACTTTCCAGCAGACTTGGTCCGACGGTCTTTCCGGCGGACTACCTGAACGGACGGACTTGCCTACACACGACTGGACTTTCCGGCAGGCTAGATCCGCCCGTCTTTCTGACGGACTTTCGCCGGAGTTACAGCGGACTTTCAGAATGAACGGACTTGCCCACACACGGATAAGTCCATTCATTTTGAACGTGACTTGGGTACAACGGGACTAGAAAAGGAAGTGAATCTCGCCGCTTTTATCGGCGAGATTGACACCTAGCGAGCCCCTTCGCGGGGCATACCAGGCTCTTAAGTCTAGTATGGATTTTAAAGGGAACCCCCTACGCCGAAAAAACGGTGTGAGGTCCCCCCCTAGGATCCATACCAGACCCCGATCCGAGCACGCAGCCTGGCCGGTCAGGAAAGGGGGTGGGGACGAGCGAGCGTGCCCGCCTCCTGAACCGTACCAGGCCGCATGCCCTCAACATGGGGGGTTGGGTGCTTTGGGGGAGGGGGGCCTGCGGGCCCCCCCCCACCCCGAAGCACCTTGTCCCCATGTTGATGAGGACAAGGGCCTTTTCCCGACAACCCTGGCCGTTGGTTGTTGGGGTCTGCAGGCGGGGGGCTTATCAGAATCCGGGAGCCCCCTTTAATATGAGGGCCCCCAGATCCCGACCACCACCCTATGTGAATGAGTATGGGGTACATGGTACCCCTACCCATTCACCTAGGGAAAAAGTGTCAATAATAAAACACACTACACAGGTTTTTAAAGTAATTTATTAGACAGCTCCGGGGGGGGGGGTTTCCTTCCGACTTCGGGGGTCCCTCCGGTTCCTCTTCTCCCGGCGTCCGGTTGGTTCTTCTCCGCTCTCTCTGGCCTCTTCTCCCGGTGTTCCAGTTTTTCTGCTGGCTCCTCCGCTGTCTTCAGGCCGCTCTTTTGCCAGCGGAGGCCCGGACTTCTGGCTTCTTCTCTTCTTCTCTTCTTCCCATGTTGACACGACGGTCTCTCAGGCTGGAATGCTCTCTGAGCGCTCCGATGTGACTTATATAGGCAGAGACCCCGCCCCCTTATGTCATCACAGTCCCTGGGCATGCTGGGACTGTGACGTTTTAGGGGGGCGTGGTCACCGGGTGATGTTGACCACGCCCCCCTAAAACGTCACAGTGCCAGCATGCCCAGGGACTGTGACAGCATAAGGGGGCGGGGTCTCCGCCTATATAAGTCACATCGGAGCGCTCAGAGAGCAGTCCGGCTGGAGAGACCGCCGTGTCAACATGGGAAGAAGCCAAGAAGCCAGAAGTCCGGGCCTCTGCTGGCAAAAGAGTGGCATGAAGACAGCGGAGGAGCTGGCAGAAGAACTGGAACACCGGGAGAAGAGGCCAGAGAGAGCGGGGAAGAACCAACCGGACACCGGGAAAAGAGGAACCGGAGGGACCCCCGAAGCCAGAAGAAGACCCCCCCCCCCCAGAGCTGTCCAATAAATTACTTTAAAAACCAGTGTAGTGTGTTTTATTATTCACACTTTTTCCCTACCATGTACCCCATACTAATTCACATAGGGTGGGGGGCCGGGATCTGGGGGCCCTCTTATTAAAGGGGGCTCCCGGATTCCAATAAGCCCCCTGCCCGCAGACCCCCCACAACCAACGGCCAGGGTTGTCGGGAAGAGGCCCTTGTGCTCATCAACATGGGGACAAGGTGCTTTGGAGTGGGGGGGCCCGCAGGGCCCCCCCTCCCCCAAAGCACCCACCCCCCCATGTTGAGGGCATGCGGCCTGGTACGGTTCAGGAGGGGGGGGGCTCGCTCGTCCCCACCCCCTCTCCTGACCGGCTGGGCTGCGTGCTCGGATCGGGGTCTGGTATGGATTCTAGGGGGGTACCCCACGCCGTTTTTTTCGGCATAGGGGGTTCCCTTTAAAATCCATACCAGACTTAAGGGCCTGGTATGCCCCGCGCTCGGCGCAATAGGAAAATGTGTTTTTCCTATTGCAGCGAGCGCGAGATGCAATACCCTGCCCGCGCGTCGTATATGGTCAGTCGGACCAGACGAATGTGCTTTCCGTCAGGAATTGAGTCCGGCGGACCAAGATTTGAAACATGCTTCAAATCTAGGTACGGCGGACTTTTGGGGAAAAAAAGTCCGCCGGAGCCTACACATGATCGGATTGTGCGGCGGACTCTGGTCCGCCGGACCAAGTATGCCGGAAAGTCCGCTTGTGTGTACGCAGCATTACACGTAACTAGAGCACACATCAACTTCAGACATTGGAATATGATCAACTAAACAACTAGTTTTCTAATCAAAATGGATACCGCTTATGGTTTTCACAGTGAGTTTTGAAAAGACAAGAATATAGCCTTAGTTTGAAGGCTTACTATCAAAAAGAGCTTTAATGGTGTAAAATATTTACCCATCGTTGAATTTACTATGTTCAAACTATAGGTACAAAGTTTGTTATGACTGTACAACTGCTACATTTTCGATTTTACAATAAAAAATTTATTGAGAAAAAAAAAAGTCTTTCTAGCAAACTTAAATAATTAACCATTAAATGCACTCCCTGAAAACATGAAGGCAACTTGAGGGGATGTAAACATTCTGTGGCAAGACTTAACCTTCCCTGTTGCATTTGGCAGGTGCCACTCAACTGAATTGGGGCAATGCCGCTACCATTTTCAAAGCACTTGGTTTTAGGGGTTTAAACTAGCGGTGAGGAGACATACCTCCTCACCGCCTACCAAACATCCTCTAAAAAGTGGTCCATCGCAGATTGCTCATCAGAGGAGAAGATTGGCCGGTGTTCGAGAATAGGATGGCGGAGACAGGCTGAGAAAGATCTGGGTCATGTGGCAGCTGTTAAATCGATTAGGAAAAAGTTTTCACAACCACTTTTATTGAGGACATCACCCCTGAGGCCTACATCGTTCCATACACTGTTCCTGGATTGTCTTCCTCCGTCTACGGAAGTTCATCAGCTGTTGATGACCATAAGCCTGTTTGACCCAATTGAACGTAGGTTTATTGGGTCCAAAGATTCCGGTAAGCCTTCTGATAGTTGGTGGTGATGCACCTTTGAACCATCTTTTCTCCACTTATGGATATGTGCAATATGAAGATAAATATATATTGAAGATCACTATCACCTTACAAGATATATTCTTTGAGGACTTTTAGGACTCTTCCAATGTAAAATAAATATCTTTATGTCCTTTTTATATTAATTATTGCTGCATTTGAGGAATTGATTGCCTTTCACAGTACGCAATATATGGTTGTTTCACATTAGCGCTACACAATCCCTTTCTTTAGTTTTTGGTTTCTGCTTATATGCTTTTAGCTGTGTTGGCTGCTTGCTGTTTGGGTAGCGCAGAACTATTTGTATATTTTGCATCAGAGGATGTCGCTAGAGCAGGCTTCTCCAAACCTTCTAAACAAAGGGCCAGTTTACCATCCTTCAAATTTTTTGGGGGGCCGCACTGTGGCCAATAGAAGTAGAAATGTCCCTAGCATCAAAGGGGTAAATAATGCCCCATGATTGATATTAGGGGGAGTAATAGTTTGTATCAATGGGAGGAACAGTGCACCATCATTGGTGTCAAAGGGAGGAATAGTGCCCCATCATTGATGCAGTAAGAGGAATAGTGCCCCATTGTCAAACTCAGTGGCAGGAACTATGCCCCACCGTTGCTGAGCATTCTCTTCAATGACCATAAACTTATATCAGAACTGTTCAGCAGGATCTGCTAAACAATTCTATAACTCTGATCAGCAGATAACAACCCGCTGATCAGAGTTATTAATCTTAAATATGACCACCCCACCCCCATGCCGCCGCTTCCCTGTCCCCTGCCTCTCCACCTACCGCCGCTCCCTTCCACCTAAAACTACTCCCCCCCCCCCCCCCCACACTCTCCTTTCCTATACCCTTCACCCCACTTCTTCCCCCTCCCAGCACTGATTCCCCTCCCCTCCTCACCCGATCTGACCCCCCGCAAACTGGATCCCCTGCAGCTACCATCATAAGCCGGCATCCTTCCTCTGCTGCTCCCGCCGGCTTCAGGTGCTGCATGGGGCTTGGGAGAGATCCAGATGTGTGTGTCCCCCCCCCCCCCCCGCCAGTCAGATCAGCCCTGCACCTCCGATTCATCCCTGCTCAGAGCGGCAACCCCCCTGTCCCTCCCGCCGTTTGCAGCTGCTGGCCGCAGTGAGCTCAAGCGATCTGTCATGCTGAGAGAGTGAGGGGGGGGGGGCGGTGGGGGTGAAGTTGTGGCTTGGGGGGGCTTGGTAAACATGTGTTTACCACCCCCCCCCCCGTAGTACATGTGTTTATCAGCATGCCTGTGCAGCCGTTGCATCCCAATTGACATAAATGGGACCGACTTACGAGGGGATGCACAAAACACCTATGCATCCCTGTGTGGGTAAACGTGGCCCCCCATGGTGGTACACTTTAGTATGCCACATGTGAACAATGCTTTAGTAGTAATTTAGCAGGAATTTTGTAAGTTATGTTGTGTTTATGGGCACCATTAATGATTTTAATGTATTTTTAGTGAAAATAGCGATATGATGAACATTTGCGCAATTATTGCGGGGGCCTAAAAATCAGTAGCATTTTTTTTTATTCTACAGGTCATGTGCTTTCACAAAATGACTAGTTTTGAGGGATCTTTTCAAATTCTGAAAGCTGTAAGTGAAAAATGGTAACCTCCCGGATTTTTAGAGTAAATTGTTTTTATTTACAGTTTTGCGTACCTTCAGTTTTCACCATTTAACAAAAAGGTGCAATTTAAACTGTACAAATATTTGTTAACTCAATACAGTTTTAACTTTTATAATTACTAGAAATTTAGTAGCATTTTTTTTTGTACATTTTGCCATGTATGAATCCACTATTAATGATTTTAGTGTATTTTTAGCGAAAATATCGTTTTGCTAAACATTTGCGCAAATATCGCGGTGCCTTAAAAATCAGTAGCACCTTCTTTTTATTCTACTGGCCATGTGCTTTCAGAAAATGTGTGGTTTGGGGGGCCTTTTACAAATTCTGAAAGCTGTAAGTAAAAAAGGAAAACCTCCAGATTTTTTAAGAAATGTTTGCGTACATCGTATTTTCACTATTTCTAAAAAAGCTGCAATTTAACATTTACAGATTTTTGTTATTTATTAACTCAATACAGGTTAAGCTTTTATATTTAGTAGGAATTCTGTTAAATTTTTGTGTTTATTCTGCTAAAAATGATTTTAGAGAATATATTGTTTTTATAAACCTTTGCACAAATATCGTGGGACCTTTAAAAATCTGTAGTACCTTCTTTTTATTCTACCGGTCCTTTCAGAAAATATATGATTTGGGGGGTCTTTAGCAAACTCTGAAAGCTATAAGGGAACAATGAAAACCTTCAGATTTTTAGAGAAATGTGGTTATTTACATTTCTGCGTACGTTCAGTTTTCACCATTTTGCAAAAAGGCGTGATGTAAAAATTACAAATATTTATTATTCATTAACTCAATAAGTGCCGGTTCACACAGGGGCGACTTGTCAGGCGACCTAGCCGCCTGACATGTCGCGTCCCGTTCTGTACTACGGAACTGTTCTAATAGGAGCGACGCAAGTCGCTCCGACTTAGAAAAAGGTTCCTGTAGTATTTTTGGGGCGACTTCAGGCGACTTGCATTGACTTCTATACAGATGTCGTTTTGCAAGTCGCCGCTGAAGTTGTGTGCAGGTTGCCTCGGTGAGGCGACCTGTAAGTCGTGCCGCCCCTGTGTGAACCGGCACTAACGGTTAAGCTTTTATAATTAGTAGGAATTTTGTAAAATGTATGGTAAATGTTTTTATCTGCTAATAAAATTATGTTTGGATAAACATTTGCACAAATATCATTGTTCCCTAAAAATCAGTAGCACCTTCTTTTTATTCTACTGGTCATGTGCTTTCAGAAAATATATGGTTTGGGGGGTCTTTAACAAACTCTGAAAGCTGTAAGGGAAAAATAAAAAACCGAAAATAGCAAAAATGGCCTGGCCACCTGGAGTGTAAAAATGGAGCACAGGGCCTGGCAGCGAAAGGGTTAAAGCAAGAATTTTGCAGTGCACATGATTCCAGTCCTTCACCTTATTCTCTCTCTTATACTTTTGTGAAAACCCCGTGTGTTTTAGGTTTTCAGTAATTATTTGCAGTTTGACTAATAAAACTGCTCTGTTCCTTGTTGGAAATGTAACAGATTTGGGTTTATCTGCTCTTTAATTCAATGTTCTCTTTTTCCTAGTAAAGGAAGTAGTAGAATTAGAATGCTTACCATGTTTAGGGGAGATGTGTTTAAGCCTCTTTAGTTGCAGCTGCTGTCCCCATGGCTTTGTATGGAGCAGATCCAGCGCTGGAATCAATCACAGAGCTGATATAGACTGTGTGGAGCTTTCTATGGAAGCGAGTGATGGCGGGCAGGAAGCGCCTTCTGTTCCCACTCTATTAAAGTACAATCAGGCTGTTAAATTCAAACAATAACTGCATTTATAAAACAAGCGTCCTAATCACTAAAGGATAAACGGGAATGCGAATGATCTCTTTTTATCAAAGATTGCCTTTTTTTTCTTGTAACATCATTACTATTTGTTAGTTTTATATTATTTTTTATTTATTACTGTTATTCACAGTTTTTTACAGCCCTTTACTGTGCTGGGGCTTTCGGGTCCCACCCACTTTTTTAAATGTTGCTGGTTATGGGTCTGTGCATGTGCAGTGGAATGGCTGCTGGGATCACCCAATTGTGATCAATGCAACCTACCACCATCCCTGCCATATCAAAATAGATAAATTTAAAGTGGTTGTAAACCTTAGTCATGAAATCTGAACAAAGCACAAATATCTGTAGTGTTTTCTTCTCTCCAAAGGTCTAAGTGACGTTTCTCTCTGGTGTTTTGTTCCTCTGTTATCAGCATGTAAAGTTCCCGACACATGAGATAAATTTGTTATGGAGAGGAGAGCTCAGCACACAGCTTGTCTATTCATAACACCACTCTGTATCCTTTGTATCCTGTGCTGTGTGTGGAGGGGGGTGTGAGCCTTTCCTCCAATCAGCTCTCACACACTAACTGCAGCTCTCCACCTAATCCTCTGTGATAATCACAGATGCGAAAGATTTTATCACATCATCTGAGGCTATATAGCTCACTGGGTATGTGAGAGGGTTTACAACCACTTTAATGGCCACGGGGGATGCCACAGCTCCTGGCATTCACAGCCATTGTTGAGCACTTCCTTAGGCCGCTTTCACACCAGCAGACCAATCGGGTCTGTTTTTCAGGCGGACCCGATCGGACCACCTATTCTCTATGCGGCAGCAGATGTAAGCAGACATATGTCCGCTGACACCTGCGGCATCCAATTCGGTCAGCTAAAAACAGACGGATGGGGATACGGGATCGGATGACAATCGGATGAAAATGGACATGCAGTCCATTTTCATCCGACCGCCCCATAGAGAGCAGCGAGCTGTGTCCGTGTCCACTCTGCACAGCAGAGTGGACACAGACCTGCCATCCACCTGCTCAGCGGGGATCAACAGAGAGATCCGCTTGGACAGATTCCGCCCTGAGTGAAAGGAGCCTTAGGCTGCAGCATTGCATAAGTAAGTACACAGATCCTTTTAAAACAGGTTAGGCCGGATAGGTAGGAGAGGGAGGGAACATTTTTTAAGAATAGTTATAGTTGGGGCTTTACACTTGAGTTTGGGGTGGGCGGTAAAACCCCACATTTCAGCCACGTTTTTTACTGCCCCCTGTTGTTGCTCAGGCAGCGGTTAAGGGTATACATGTGCCACAGCCACGATGCTTTGCTTCACGACTGCATCAAAAATTATACCACTTCTATTACCTGTCAAGTGCCACCCATTCAAGTGAATGGGCAGCATTGCAACCACCCCGCAACTGCGCACAACTGCGTGGTTGTCCAGGGGGTTAACAAAGGCTGTGAGGTGTTGATACAAAGCCTCCTCCTGCCACCTGTCTATTGCTGTCTGCGGAGCAATGGAACGCAAATCCCGTTTCAGCAAAACAAGTCAAAATGATGCCTAAGGCCGCGTACACATGGTCGGACTTTCAACGGACTTCCGACTGACTTTTGACGGACTTCCGACGGACTTTTTAACATACAGACTTGCCTCCACACGATCACACCAAAGTCCGGCGGATTTGTACATGATGGCGTACACCGGACTAAAATAAGGAAGTTGATAGCCAGTAGCCAATAGCCGCCCTAGCGTCGTTTTTTGTCCGTAGGACTAGCATACAGACGAGCGGATTTCTGGGTCCAGCGGAGTTACGACATAAAGATTTGAAGCATGTTCCAAATCTAAAGTCCGTCAGATTTGTGACTGGAAAAGTCCACTGAAGGTCCGGTGAAGCCCACACACGATCGGATTGTCCGCCGGATATGGTCCGTCGGCGTCCGTCGGACAAGTCCGGTCGAAAAGTCCGACCGTGTGTACACTGCACTATAGTTTTCTCCCACTTGTTTGTCTTTTGCAATTCCAAGCTAAATTGCCTAAGGGTTGGTCCACATTGGGATGCCACGTTTTTGACAGACCCTTTATTTCAGTGGGCTGCCAAACACATAAACATGGCAAAAAGTACAGTAGGCGCGACATTTAAAATCAAGCCGCACCAAACTGTATACAATGCAGTTTGGTGGCTGCAAACATGCTGCATTTGTTAGATGTGTGTGAGGTTCCCATTAATAATTAATGGCGCCCCCGCACGTCTAACAAGGGCAGCGTATTCCCATGCAGTTCTAAAAATGCTCCTTTCCCACACTGCGTTTCAGTGTGAACGGGCCCTTAAAACTATTTGTTAATGTATAACTAAAGGCAATTTTTTTTTTGTGTTCCTGTTAGAAAGTTTCACACCCCCTATATGTCATGTTTACCGTTCTCACAGAAAGTGGAAAAAAATGCCAAATCTTGGGTTGTCACCAGAACATTGATAGAGGAGAAATCTTCTAATGGGGACACTAGTTCTGGTTATACCTTGTGTGGAAGACCGCCTGCGTGGAAGAAAATTGTGCCGGGGGGGGGGGGGTTAAGCGATTTTTCGTGGGCAATTTATTGGGGCAATAGCTGGTGTTCTGGTGTTGGCGCTTCAATCATCACGGCACCATGGTTGGTATGGTGTCAGAATGATTGAAGTGCATTATTTCTTATATTACATTGTAATATACAGTGGGGCAAAAAGTATTTAGTCAGCCACCAATTGTGCAAGTTCTCCCACTTAAAAATATGAGAGAGGCCTGTAATTGTCATCATAGGTATACCTCAACTATGAGAGACAAAATGTGGAAACAAATCCAGACAATCACAATTTATTTGCAAATTACGGTGGAAATTATGGTGGAAAATAAGTATTTGGTCAATATCAAAAGTTCATCTCAATACTTTGTTATATATCCTTTGTTGGCAGTGAACAGAGGTCAAACGTTTTTGACGAGTGTGCCACGCTGCCTGCCACCAGATAATGAATGCCACTTGCCATGCTGCCTGCCACCAGATGAGGAATGCCACTTGCCACGTCACCTGCCAGTGCCACCAGATGTGGATTGTCACTGCATTGGTGGCACTGGTTCATTGCACTGGTTCACTGGTCGCTCTTGAGTGAGGGCAGGAGAGCGTTGATGCGGGGCGGGCGGTGAGATATGTCATCTTTCTGCTCACCGCCGCTCCTCCGACATTTTGTACGCTGTGAGGACAGAAGAGCGGTGATGCTAGGTGGGCAGAGAGAGATGTCATCTCTGCTCGCCAGCAAGCTTCTCTAATCTGCCCGCCCGCCTGCCTGCCTCTCTGATCCACCGGCTCTCTCATCCACCCACCCGCCTACCTGCCTTGCAATGTCATGCCACGGCCTGTCTGCAGAGATGCAAGGGCCCTGTAGTGGGCCGTGGCCTGGTGGCTGGAGACCCCTGGGCTATAGGACAGAAAATGAAGGGAAAACTCCCCAATGGGACATGTTTTTTGCCATCTGACAGGGGTTATAACCCTTACTCTATGAAAGATGAAAAAAAGGTTTTGCCTTTAGTTGTACTTTTAATGAAACTTGTCTTTGCATTTAAAAAAATATATAAATATCAATTCTCCAGAGGAATAGTTGTTCCCTCTCAACCCCTTTCTAACTGATATATTTATTGGAGATGTCTTCGGCTGCGAGCTGCTGATGTCAGGCTGCTATGGCAAAGAATAAACAGTAGCTAATGGAAGACTTGTGCATGCATGTTTTGTAGGCTTTTCATCTCTTTGTTTACCTTTTACTACTGAACTGTGAATCTGGAATATCTGGAACAGATTTACCTGCCTAAAAATTTTTAATTCTATTGCATTAAAGCGGAGTCCCACCCATTTAAAAGTCAGCAGGTACAAAAAGTGTAGCTGCTGACCTTTAGTATTTAGACACTTACCTGTCCCACGGTCCAGCAATGCGGGTGCACAAAGCCTCGCTCCTCTCCGTGGTGCCGGCATTCTAACTGTGGGTGCCCGGCTGTGGCTTCACAGCCAGGCACGAGCCGAGCTGCGCACGGTGATTGGCTGGGCAATCTTCTGGGACCTGTGATGTGTCCCAGAAGATTGCAGGGAGGGGGGAGAGGTGATCGGCGGCGGGGGTTGTTTAGTCAGATCTGGGAGCCTGTAAAAACTGAAAAACTGGATACCCATTCTCTCCCCCAAAAAATGACTTGCCAAATGTGGCATGTCAGGGAGTCACCAGCACTTAAAGTGGAAGTTCCATTTTTGGGTGGAACTCCGCTTTAACTTGTGATCTAGGGTCTCCTGCTGGACAGCACAGCCAGGTCCCTGACCTCACCTTTTCTCCACTGCGTTTAAAGCAGTACAGCTTGGTGAAGACCCGCAGCCTGTAGTTGGATTGTAATGGAGCATATCATGTTACACATGCATTGTTTGCCTAATTTTGTAGCTATGACTGAAGCCAGAACGTACTCTGTATAGCTAGTCCCACCCTACTTTCAGTGTGTGTTTAGTTTCTGTTCTAATCACATATAATTGTTGGAGCTAGACTTACTATGATTTTTTGATGTACCTGATGTTCATCTGTGAAGATCTGCAGAACTTTTGTATTAAAGCTTTCCAAAGTAATTTGGATCAAGTCACTGTCTGCTAATTCTACTGAGACTGAAAGTTACAGCCATCTTCCACAACTGGATCTGTTCTAAAGATCACACTTGCAGTGCTTAGCTTGGAGCGGCAGGACATTGCATAAGCTAGCTTATATGATCATCACTATACTTTCCCCTTCTGCCAGCAAGTATCTTGTATTAGGTTGAAACCCTTGTTCAAAGCATTACAGACTTTGTGGCAGCTAATATAAATCCTTTCACTTTCAATCAGAGTTAGCGGGAGATTTTTTTAATATGATTGATGTACTTGGGTGTGTTTTTTACCTACATTTTTGCCCTAAAGCAGAACTTGACCCTCCAGGGCATGTTGCCTCCCATTAACTCCTCCTCTCCTCCACTGCAGAAAACGGCATTTTTGTTTTCATCCTTTGGATGTTTTTTTGTAAAAAAACGCCTGGCCCACTTTCCCCCACCCTGCATGCACGTTATTTATCTAGGTGCACTTTGCCTGCATTGTCTCTTGGGATATGTACATCTCATATCCCAGGAGACATAGTCCTTTATTGGGAAAGGAGGAGGGACGGGCCCAGGAGGCGCATCATTGGTGAAGTAGTCAGCCTAATTCAGAAGAGCTGGCAGCTTTCTAATGACGTCAGATAAGGCAGCACAGGGCCGAGGGGGGTGAAGAAAAGAAGCAGATCACAGCAGGACGATGCTGGATCCGCTGGTCAGATGAGTCCCCTAAATGTGCAGGGCCTGCAGCCAGGTAAGGGAGTGTTAAAAAAAAAAGGGGGGGGGGGGTAGGGTGCGTAAAGTTTCGCTTTAAGCCCCCCTCCCATGTATTATTATTATTATTATTAACTGTATCAAAGAAAATGGTTATTCTATTTTAGAAGAATTTCACTAAATAAAATTCACCAAAAAATTAACCTACATTTGAAGGGCATTACTGTCATGGAGAAAGTGGACCCTCCATGTTACCAGGCAAATATAGGCCCTAAAGAGACCCAAGGGTCTAGGGCTAGACATAGGCTCTCATTCAGCCATGAGAAATTCAATAAATTCCTCCATCCAAGCTAAATAGAAAAGATGAATGAATCTGCAGAGCCAACTACTGTATCTGGATGGCCACAGGAATCGGCACTGGAACAGAAGTCATGGAAACGTGCGTGGGAACACCTACTCGTCAGATTTTTGCTTAGATAAATCCCGGATAGACTGAGCAGGTTTCAATAGTATTTCCGGACATAATTTCGAAAGTATCCAACAGTACTTCTCACTAAGGAATTTGCAGGGTGAATGTGCTAGCATCTCAACATGTGTACTGCAAAGGACCTAGGACTTGATTCTTGGGAATTCTGAAGTGGTTGCACAGATGACACCGGCAAAAAACAAAGGTTTGATCCTGCAGAGATTTGATTGCTACATGAACAGTGATGGACAGTGACATAGGCTGGTTTTGAAGATGTAACAATTACATTCTTATGTTGGTATGTAGCTAGTCCCGACCACAGATCAGGTGTCCATTTATTCTGCCCTCTGCTTTTGTCATCATGAGCCAATCCACACATTTGCACAGCAAGAGAACCTCATTGATCAAGACTTCAGTACTAAAGCTGGCCATACACTGATTTAAATTCAGCCAATTCAACAGGGACTTGCGGAATTTCGGTGGCAGTGGTGGGTGCTGCTGTTGGAATACAATATCCTAGCAGGGGAGAGTTCCTCCATCCGCCTAATTTGTGTGGATGGAGGAATCTGTTAGGCCTCATTCGCATGGACATACTTGAGCGTAAATCTTTGTGTGGGCCATGTCTTGCCTGCACGAGATAGGTGGTCAATACAGGCAGTCCCATTTATGTCATTTGGGACTCAGCAGCTGTACAGACACAGCCGCCACTCCCAATTTGACATGCTTGTGGGTGCGGGTGTGTGTCCATGAGCCCACATTGGCTGTGTTTGTGAGTGCATGTCCCCATGAATGTCAAATTTGGAATGGTGGCTGTATCTGTGCAGCAGATGCGTCCCAATTGATATGAATAGGACTGTCATCTCATTATGCGGATGTATAGAACACCTGTGCATCCCATGCACACAAAACACGGCCCTCGCATGGGTGTATTCTTAAGTACGCCTGTGTGACTGAGGACTTTGTTTAAACTAGCCATGTGTAGCCAATGTTACTTTAATTTTTCTAATATCTTTGACAGGAACCACTTTCAAGAAAGAAGCAGTGTGAGGATTTCAGTCATGACTACGCGTCGGCCTTGATTTAAGCTAGTGATTTTGAGAGTGGAATCTGCACCTTAAGGAACTGACACTTTTTTAGCAGAAAATGTTCATGTCAGCAAGAAAAACATGATAAATAGTTTGACATGAACTGACTCTCACACGTTGGGCTCTGTGGTTCGTTCCAGGTTGGTGGGCCCTCCGGCACTCGTCCTGTTACAACATGCCATGTATTAACAGTACACTGTACAGGAACTACTGTGGTCTTTTTGTAGATATTCCGTTGGAAATCATGCCTACACTTTTACAACAACTTTTCTTTTGTTCTAGCTGATTTGTCAAATGTACATCCTATTATATTACCTGTGTGATTTTGTTTAAAAAAAAAAAAAGTGCAGACAGAAGTTTAAATTTGGTTGTTTAAAGCATATATTCACCTTTTTTTTTGGTCTAAATTGCAGTTCCCCTATGTACTAATATAGCATTCATGTACTTTTTTTTTTTGCAAAAATATCAAAACGTGTCATTAAATCTACAGACACTTACTTCACTTGTCCTCATCAAGGTTTCCAAACTTATCCATTGCTTCTGCCTTACTTCCTGGTCAGACTTTTAGGTCATGACACAGGAAGGAGTTGACCAGCTGACCTCATTAGCACACACCCTGCATCATCCACCCTCCTACCTACCCACCCATTCCCAGCTGCATGTTTCTTAAATGAAATGCAATCAATCAGTGATCACCCTTCTCCCTAATTAAACAATATACAATCAGATTGCATAGTGTATGGCCATCTTTATACAAGTACATAGAAGGGAGTGGACAGAAACTCTCAGCTGTCAAACCAGGTTCACATCTCTGAATAGCGGGAACTCGCATTCCCACGTTTTTTTGGCATTTTTTTTTTTTAGCAAGGGGGGGTGTTTTGGAGCATTTTCACTCATCACACATAGGGCAAGCTATTCACCTGAATAGGCTGCCCTGCACACAGCAGTCGCCCCAAAGAAGCTTCAGAACTTTTTTTAAAGCAGAGCTTGGTGCGTTTTTTACTGCAATTTTTGGTGCAGCGCATTTCTGAAATGCAAGGAAATGCACAGATGTGAATGAAGCCTCATTGTTCTTGTGTTAACACACCAATTTCACTTTCAGGCCCCATTCACATCTAGCATAGTGGGAGTCACACATTTTGTGGCTCGTTTTTCCTGTGAAACGCATAGGGCAGCCTGTTGATTTCAATGGGATGCACTACATGTGGCTTATGGGACATTTTGGCATTTTGTGGGTTGCGTGTTTTTTACTGTGCGTTTTGCAGCATTTGCCACTCAATTTTTCACATGGCAAAATGTGCCATGTATGGGATGATAAAAAAATAAAACAATCATACTTACCTAGATGGCTGCAGCACCAATCCCAGCTGCAGCTGTCCCCCTCTGCCTCTCAGACCTGAGAACTGAGCAAACACCGCTGTGATCCATAGGAGAAGGATAGGCAAAAAAGCTTTAGCTATACTTCTCCTTTAAAAAGTTTGGAGACCCATGTTCTAGACCAGTAATCTCCAAACTGCAGCCCTTTGCTTGCTTTTATCCAGCCCTCGGGTCGCAATTTCATCTACTGAAACCAACAATGGGGCATAATCCCCCCCACTGACCCCAATGAAAAGGCACAATTTCTCCCAATGATACCAATAATGGGGAAAAATCCCTACAAATGACACCATTGATGGAGCACAATTCCTCCCAATGACACCAACGATAGGGCAAAATTCCTCTCACTGACGCCAAAGTAAACTGGCCCCATTGTTTACAAAGTTTGGAGACCCCTGTCCTATAGAGTCTCCCTTGCGTGCAGGAACTAGAGCTGTGTCTCCCTACACTGTGTGCATTAAAAGAAACACGCAGCCACATAGCCTAGGATGACAAGGCACTCTCTTGCTCCCCCCTCTCTTCTCCAAGGTAACAGACTGGCTCCAGACTGCACTGTCCACTATTAACTATTTTTCCTGTGAACACTGTAAGCCCAGGGAAGCAGCAGTGAAAGAGTAGGAGGCAGCAGCATTGAAAATTGTAAACTTCAAGTGCTGGGTAAGAAATGTAAGCCTATAATGAGGCTTACCTGTAGGTAAAATGAATATCTCCTAATCTTTCACCGTCTAGGAGATATTCACACTGGATGCAGCCAGTGACGTCACCAGCGCATGCGATCTGAAGGTGACTTTAACAAAGCGCAGGCGCGTGAAACATGTTAGTCACGGTCACCACGGCAACACAACGGAGCTTGCGATCTGCCCAGCATTTGGTCTCTCCTCACTTCTGGCTCTGATCGTGTCCTCCGGCCCTCGGATTCACCGTGTACCATCCAGATCGCCGTTCAGGAAGCCAGGTCCTAGCTCGGCTGTTCAGCCACCCGACCGGTGGAATCATTTGACGCAATCTACAAGACACCCTCTAGTCACAGTGAGTCTGGCATTTCACGTTTAGCCATCTGTTGCACTCTAGAGAGCGGTGTCCCTCCCATTCCATTTTTGTGCACACTGGAGCTAGAGTCTGCTACTGAGGTTTGATATATAAAGCACCCTTGCTGACATTAACCCTTTGTTATCTGGAGTTATGGCGGCATCGCTTACACTATCATTCGGAGTACTTCAATCTTGACAGTGATTTGTTTTTAATCAGTTTGATTTTACCTTTTCACTGCCAGTTGTTTTTTAATTATGATGTGCATCCAATAAATGAACTCGATTGTTTACATCATTCATAACAATCTTTTATTGCTGGTCCCATCAAGCACTACATTTTTGTTCATTTGGATCTGAAGGTCCGGCATACCGTGCCAGACCTTCAGAGCCCTGTGAAGGCTCCCACGCCGGTTCATGCAGCCAGAGTATGCAAACCCGGAAAAGGAAGACTGTGGTTAGATGGAAGCCCTCTCAGCGGTGATAGTGTGCCGCTGGAGGGCTTTGTTTTAAGGGAAGTATTTCATAATGTGATAGTATATGGTGCATACTACCACATTATGGTATTGTTTTGCATGGGAAAGTTTTTTTTTTTTTTTCTCTTTTTGTTTATTGCAGCGGTTTACTACCGCTTTAAAGTAAAAAAAAAAACCCCACTACTTGATATTGCATGACCAGTGAAATTATGTCACCACTTCCTTGGATCATTAACTTGGCACTGGCTGCAAAAAAGCAGCCTGCAAGGGAATGCAGGCAAGATGAGTATATGGGGGTTGAAGGATGACCTTTGTTCAGACCCTGCTACTTTACCTTGCATGAAAAAGGTGACCGTGTCTCGAAAGTGTTCTACTTTAGATATTGTTGTCAGAACAAAGATCAGCCTTCAGAGTTACCAGCTCATCCCTTTACTGAGGCACAAGTGATGGGTGCACAGTGCATCCAAGGGTTCACATTCTCTGCTGACTGCAATGCCTTTACTCGAAACACCTGGCAACCGATCTAACAATTGGTAAACTTCAGAGCGTACAGTTCTTTTACTTCTTTACGGTTCAGCAAAGTGGGCATCAGGCTGTAGGTTGAAAGTGCTACACACAGTTTGGGCCACACATTAATAATTTCCAATGGCCATTTGCTAAATCACACTTCTCTCATGTTTCTAAATGCCAGGAACCCAACTTCTTTTTTCACTGCAGTCTAGTCGTTTACTATAGTCATGGAAAGCATCTCTCCACAGTAGTACCTATGGTCTTTGGCATAAATGACATATGTGAGGTAAAATTTGCCTTGTCAAAAGAAGTTTATTGAGTATACAATGTTATAAAGATACATAAAGTAAGTTTACAAGGATCTATAAAGTAAGCTCATTGTTTTACAGTAGGGTTTATATAGGTAAATATCATGAAATTTCAAATATTAAACATTGGGTTCACGTAAACCTAAATTAAAGATATATATCATTTCCTTAGTTACTTTTGTAGGTATTTAAATGATTTATACCTACTATACATATTGTTTACAAGTAGAGTGTATATAGGTCAAATAAATTCTGATAATGAGCTTTAATCGTAAGGTGGAGAAAGGGAAAGAGAAAGAAGAAAAAGGGTTGAAAGGTAGAGGTATGGTCCACAAGGTTGTCCCGCTCGTCAGTTTATTATTCTTTTTAGTTCTCTTTGAAGCCTTAGAAGTGAGGTAAAATTTGAAACTCCCACCAAAATTTCCAATCTGCTCTTTCCTTGTTTGTAATATAGGTGGTCCTCCAGATATTGTTCTCTCAATACAGATCTGTTTTTGTTTGATACACACCTTAGGACAGCCTTCCTCAACCTTTTTAACACTGGAAAACCCCTGAAATAACTTTCTGGTGTTAAGGAACCCCTGCTAATAGATATTGTATCTACAGCTGATGGTTCGTTGTCATAGTCAGCAGGAAGCATCCTCCCACTTACAGATTAGTTCAATAGACAGTGATTACTTATCTGAGAGAATTTACTTTTTAGATGGACTTTTTAGGCATAACACAAGTATATATTAAAAGTATATTTATTACAAAAATAAAATCAAAACAATTACATAAAATTTCATAAATGATTCACAAAATGTGCCTATGAGCACATTTTTTAAAAATTTGAAGAGGTAATGTGTCATAAAAACTCAGCTTTTATGACACACTACCTCTTCAAATTTTTCAATATTGTATAGTGATCGGTTTGGTCCTCCGATTTTTTTCGATTGTTATATGTATGTAGGTGGTGCGTTGTTTATGCTCATAGGCATAATTTGTGAATACTTTATGAAATTTTATGTAATTGTTTTGATTTTATTTTTGTAATAAATACCTTTAATATATACTTGTGTTATGCCTAAAAAGTCCGTCATCTAAAAATTCTATTTTTTCAATAATCTAAATTATCGGGACGTGGAAATTTATACAAAAGTGTCGTATCCACAGTACCACTCTGTGGTGATACGAATTTTTAATTACTTATCTGAGAGGTAGAAATTGCTCAAGGAGCCCCCTAGCAACCTCTGGAGGAACCTTGGTGAGAGCTTGCTGCTTTAGGATGTGGCATGTTGGTTGTGCTTAACTACAGCTGTGCTTGTGACAGCTTTGCCTTGTATTTTGAGTAAATGAATTCACTTCCAGGTATTGGAAGTGCTCGTTGCAACATGCAAACATTTTCTGACTTTGATCAGTGAAATTGTATCCCCTGTCAATCATCATGTACAATATTCTTGTGCAGAATTATTGAGTCTATTTCCATGCCTCTCATTGTTGGAACTGATTCATTGCTTTTGTGTATGATCACTATTGCTTTTCCTTCTCTCTCATGTCTAGAAGTCTGGACCATTTAAAGTTAGCGATGATGGAGCTCACATTTTATGGGGCTAACTTTAGGACCCTAGGCTCATTAAAAAGTTTTACTGTGCTGGGATCCTGACCTCTCTTCATGTTGCTGGGATTTCTCACTGGCTTGCAGCATTCGATCTGACTGAGCAGATATTGTTCATATTCGTGGTTCTCTGAGTGCAGAAAAGCCAGAAATACTTGCCCTGTGGCCATATTTACATCTCATGTAAGCTTCTTTATTGATGGACGTGTTTTCACTTTTTTTTTACTGATAGAACGGTGTTTACACTTTTTATGCTTTAAGTTTCCTATTGTATGATTCCAAACCACAGTCATTTCAAAGCTATGATTCATGATGTATATCTTGGCTAGCACTTATTTTAGACCCTTTTGTGTGGTATTGCTTTAAATGTGATAAAAGAAGTACATGAAAATTATGTCTCCAAAAAAGTACTTGGAAAGGCAGGTGTTCACTAATGAGTAACATATTTTATAGACAACCTATCTTGTGTCAGCTTATGAAAGGATACAACTCTTTCGTCTTAATTTAGTATAAAGGTACAAATTTCCTTTGGCTTTTATCTGAGGTTGGCTTTCATCTTAGAGGTGAGTGGCCCCTTGTGGTCTGAAATAACTGCCCTTTCACTTGCCTGACCTCATGCTTATATGTAGTTTCCTAGCTCTATAGTGTGCATAACAGTATCAAATAACAGAGTCTCATAGTTATGTAGGCTGTAAAACACTTTGGGGCCCTGTTTGTGATTATTGTTATTCAAATGGCAAAGGTTAATTATGGAAGAGTGTTAGTTATAATCTACCCAACTGTCATTCAATACCCTAGTGCATTGCTGTGAACGATGGCAAACTTTTCCACAACTCTGTACAGTGACCATATTTAAAATGTAAAAATAGTGGAAATTACTGCACTTCGTGATCTAAATTGAAAGGCTGCAATAGACAAAATATTATGTTAAATCTGTGGGGTAAAGTGCTGCACTCAAGTGTCAGTGGTTCAATGACGGGAACCACACAAATGTGGTCATAATAAAAAATGTGCTAAATGTAACGTGGATACCACTAGAGGTTAAATGTATGACCTAATAACCAATGTATCAAAACAAATGTTACATATAAATGACTGAATATACATAACAAATATGTGAAAAGAAACCTCCACATAAGTGGACTCTAAAGTGCAACATGCATGTAGGGGTGATAATAGTCCCAAATTATACAGTGCAAACAGTCCAGTGTTGGATAACAGATGTATATATACATTTTCAAAGTGTGGAGAAATCCTGTGATAGTAGACAATTCCACATAGGACCCTAAATAGATCACCAGGAAAGTGATATCCACCACCAAGGAACATATATGCGCTTACTGGAAAGCGTGGACTAAGAAAACAGGCTGACAGAGATAAATCTCCACAAGAGGGAGCGTGGCCTAGACATGGCTGAGTGAGGCTGCTTTTTCTTTGAGCTCCCGGCCTTTTCCAGAAAAACCCGGCTAACTATACCTTGCCAGAGGCATGCAATCAACCAAAAGGCACAGAACAAGAGCATCTACACGGGGGACACCCGTTGGCAGAAGCCCAGGAGAAATTCGCCGCTATTTCAAGCAGTTACAAGGTCCGTCTCCCGGAGCCACAGTAGCGGCACCACGAGGTCTCCCACGAGGAGAGAAGCAGAAGGTCTCAAAACAGGTTGGAGCTTACACCCCTTCTAGCTCCCGGGCTACACCCGAACGCTCCTCTGATACCAGTAGTGGATCTCAACGGGACACGATGGCATCCCCACAACCACCTGAACCCATCATGTTTGACCAAGACATCCGGAATCTGCTACAGGCTCTCCCCACCAGAACGGACATTGAGGCGCTCATCCTCAGACTAGAGGAAACACACCGACGTGACATACAGGAGGTAAGAGGAGAAGTATCGACCCTAGCAGAGTGGGTGTCCACAGGGGAAGCCTCGGTATCTTCATTAGAAGGCAGAGTATCAGCTTTGGAGCAAGCCAGAGACCAGCAACGAGATTCTGCCATAGCCTTACAGCTACACCTGGAGGATATTGAGGACCGGAGCCGTAGGAACAACTTGCGGCTCCGGGGGATTCCGGAGGGGACAGGGTTGGAGAGCCTCGGGGAGACGGTGAGGGAGATCTTCCACACTGTATTAGAGGACCCTGGACTTACAATTGAACTGGATAGGGTGCACAGGGCTCTTGGCCCCAGGTCTGAAGACCCAAACAGACCCTGTGATGTGGTGTGCAGATTACATCGTTACACTCAGAAGGAAAGTATTCTCCGCTGGGCCTGGGAACATGGCGATGTGGAGGTGGGGGGTATGCGGACTAAAATACTACCGGACTTATCAAGGGCAACTTTGAGTCGCAGAGCCCTCCTCCGCCCTCTCCTGGATCTTACTAAACAGAAGGGTCTAACGTATCGCTGGGGATACCCTCTGTCAGTGTTGTTTCCCAAGGACACAGGCACCTTCTCCCTTCAGCGAACCAAGGATCTTCCAGCTCTCTTCAGATTCATGGAAGCGGAACCAATCCAGGTTCCGGACTGGCTCCAGTTTCTTCCACGTCCAACTGGAAGATCGGGTCCCTTAAGGTTCCGCGACCCCCTGCCTCCGCGCCAGCCAAGGAACAGGAGGAGACACCGGATGGCCTCGGAAGGAGAACCACGTGAGTAGGCCAGCGGCCATTCATCCCTGTCCAGCCACCACTACTAAGGCCAATGCGGGTAGCTCCCAGTCCCTGCACACAAGGCAAGGTCTTCCGGACAATTATCCCTGTCCTTTAGGGGGGGAGATCAGCCAAGTGACAGTACCCTGGGTGCACGTCCATCCCTCCCCCCCCTCAGTGTGCAAGCCTACACGACACATGGAGTACAATGGTGGCTTTTCTTACCTAATGCCTAATTTTGTCTGCCCCAACCCTGCAACTGTGTTATGGAAGGATTCTCTGGGGCTTTTTTACTGAACTCTCCTTTTTGATTACAAGTATAGCCCTACCTAAGGAACTTCGGGACACTTCCTTTAGAGGCCTTTATTGACTCAGAGGTCGCAGGAGACAGAGAAATGAAGGGTCGCCAGGGGGTGTAACCCTCACGGAACTCATTATACCCTGCACCTCATGGAAAGAGGAACACAGCTCTAAATGTGCAGGGATGGGAAACAGCGTATGGTAGAAGGACCTCGTCACTGTTAAGCAACCACTGCCTGCATTGTAACGGTGTGGTGGAATCAGGCTCTTACACGCTAATTTTAACTACCGTTACTTTCAGAGGGGGGGGGGGACACCCTAACTGTTCAGCTCCTACTTTAAGTGCTGTGACAGAGGAGGATCACTTAAATATCTCCTGGTGGGTGACATACTGCTCACAAGCTTTTTGCCTTATCCTGCATACTGGAACACTATTACTTTTAAGGCTGCCCGTATTACATTACAATGCGTTACATTTCATTTTATTTCATTCCATTTCATTTTACCCTATTTTATGGTATTTCATGTTATCTCAATGCACTTGGCTCGGCCGATTTGTAATGCTGGATGGGGATGGGATTGTTACTCATACTATTTTACCTGTTGGGGTTTTATGTTTATGAAACCGCTTTTTGTTTCTAGTAATGTTGGCTCCATTCTTTGCCTTTGTCTGTGTATATGATTATACCACCAGTACAGATGATATCTCATTGTACACCTGCCTGCTTTATTTCCAGTGGTACATCGAAATCACACATAAAAATCATAAATGGCCAGGGGTGGAAGGAGAGGTTCGGGAACTCGCTTCCCGGCTCTGTCTATCCACCATCCCACATAGGACTGCGCTCCATTCCCAGCTTTTTTGATTGGGGAGCGTAATAGCCAGTTTGGCTACTTTAGCTTTTTTTCTAAGCTGCACACCCTAGTGACAGCTTCCTAACTTATTCCTAAACTCTCAGTTGGGTCTATCCACCCTCATCTACTGACTCTACCCCTCTCAACTTCCAGTCCTTCCCCCCCTTTCTTTCCTACCACACCCCCCCCCACACACACACGTCCCTCGACCCTCAACGCTCTTACAACTCGCGAACATGGTCATCCTAAACATAGTTTCCTTAAATGTGAAGGGCCTAAACACACCCGAGAAAAGATGTATGTTGCTTCATGACATGCGCCACATGGGAGCTGACATCGTGCTTTTGCAGGAAACGCACTTTAGGGAGGGGTCCCTACCGACACTTCAGAACAGATTTTACCCAGTGGTATACCATTCAAGGTACATGGAAGCTAAATCCAGAGGGGTCTCTATTCTAATTTCAGCAAAAATTCCTTGGTCACTCACAGATGTAAAATATGACAGAGCAGGTAGATTTCTCTTCCTAAAGGGGCAGATAGGTGTATAAGTGACCTTGGCTAACTTGTATGCCCCCAACACACACCAAGATACATTCCTCAAACGACATTTTAGACCTACTTTTGCAATTCTCAGCCAGGCAATTGATCCTGGGCGGTGACTTGAACGTCCCCCTTACACCATCAGAAGACACTTCCACTGGAACGTCTTCTACCTCGCGAGACATGCGTAAACGTATCGGTTCGACACTACATGCCATGCAACTGATAGACGCGTGGCGTCTCTTTCATCCGGGAGAAAAGGATTACACCTTCTTTTCTAAACCACACCAGACGTATTCTCGAATCGACTACTTCCTGATCCCTCACAGACATCTACAAGCGATTAAAGAAACCACAATAGGTTCAATTACGTGGTCAGATCACGCCCTTATAACACTGCGTTACTCTCTCTCAGACTCCCTGTCGACGCAGAGACCACCATGGCGACTGAATGAGGGACTGCTGAAAGACCCAGACGTACTATCAGAGGTAATTAAGGAAATAGGTCACTACTTTACTTCTAATAACACCCCTGACTGCAACACTGGTCTGGTATGGGAAGCGCACAAAGTCGTTATTAGGGGGATACTCATCAAACATGGCTCACGACTTAAACAACAAAGGACTGCACAGCTGAATACACTACTAAAGAAACTAGAAGCACAGCACAGACAGGCGCCCACCAAACAACTAGAAATAGAACTAGACTCAGTTCGTATGCAGGTCACTGACCTCTTACGATACAAAGCAAAAGCGGCAATACAGATTAGCTGAAGAAAAACCTATGAATCCGGTAACAAATGCGGGAGGCTACTGGCCCAGTCACTCCGAGAGCAAAGACTAGCGTCATACATCCCCATATCATGTCCCCCACGGGACAGAAGGCTTCCCTACCCCAACATATAGTGCAAGAGTTCAGCTCCTTCTATTCTTCTTTATACAATTTGACCGAGACACAAAATACCCCAGAAGCAACTGCAGATTACATATCGTCATCCCTTATGCCGTCCCTCCCAGAGGAAGCTAAATCGCTATTAGATGACCCCATTACCTTGCCCGAGCTACAAATTGCATTAAATAGTACCAAACCGGGTAAAGCTCCAGGCCCAGGCGGCCTTACCATCTCCTATTACAAGACTCTACTTCCCTCCCTAGGCCAACACCTGGTCAGACTTTATAATGGTCAGGGCTGAGGGGAAAAGGTTCATAGATCCACATTACAGGCACAAATCTCAGTTATACCAAAAGAGGGCAAAGACCCAAGTCAATGCGGGTCCTACCGCCCAATCTCTCTCCTGAATACGGGTCTGAAACTCTTCACAAAGCTCATTGCCATCAGACTACAGCACCACCTCACTTCACTTATACACCTAGACCAAGTCGGCTTCGTCCCAACTAGGGAAGCTAGAGACAACACGATTAAAGTCCTCAATCTACTACATGTTGCTAACAGCACAAAGACTCCATGCGTATTTCTTGGGACAGACGCCGAAAAAGCGTTCGACCGGGTTAGCTGGAAGTTCATGTTCGCAACGCTGAAACACATAAGATTAGGAGACAGAATGTTGAACTGGATAACCGCGGTCTATTCAGACCCAACGGCCAGAGCTAATGGGGTAATCTCTGAGGTCTTCCCAATTACTAACGGGACCCGGCAGGGATGACCACTGTCGCCGTTGCTCTTCGCGCTGTCCCTAGAGCCCTTCTTGTGTCACATTAGGCTGAACCCAGACATTACAGGAGTAAAAGTCAACAAAAGTCAACATAGAGCTCCCTGGTGCTACGCCGCCCTTCCATCGGATCTCAAACGACACCCGTTAATAGGAAACACGGTTCGGATTTGTGCACAACTGGTTCATTCTTCCTCCCTCTTTTCCCGTGACTCACCACTACGGCCCATATTGGGTAACCTTCTATTTGAACCAGGCCTGCGGGATGGGAGGTTCCGGGAGCTGAGGGAAGAGGGACTGTATCAAGCCTCACATTTCAGCACTATGAGCAGGTGGAAAACGACCGCGGAGCTGTCTGACCCAGAAGGACAGTTCCGACTAGATTTTCTGAGAGTGTTGCAGCTCCACCATTTCCTACGCAGTTTGCCACCACCCAATGATATCAACCAAACCCCCACGCCTATGGAAGAACTATGCATGGGGACAGGGACCTTGCTACACTCACTCTCACTAAGCGTACCATCGGGGGAATGCCAATTGCAGAGCCTCACCAAGTGGGAAATAGAACTAAACTGCCATTTCACAACCAGCAAAACACAACACATTCTGAGGTTTACACACAAATCCTCGTTATGTAGCAAGATCCAGGAGACAAATTATAAAATCCTCACACACTGGTACAGAACTCCAGTGTTACTTAAAACAATTTTCCCCTCGGCGTCAGATGTTTGTTGGAGATACCAAGAAGAAAAAGGCACACTCCTCCATATTTTCTGGTCCTGCTCCCGGATCCAGAACTTCTGGAGAGAAGTCCGCCAGATAACCCAAAAATTCACAGACTGCAATGTTCCGGATGACCCGGCTTATTTCCTTCTGCATGCTACTGACACCCCTGCACGGATTTACAAGAAATCAGTCATACGCCACTTATTAGATGCAGCAAAGGCATGCATCCCACTCTATTGGAAGTCCCCTCACACACCGACCATAGCCTTTTGGCTCAAAAAAGTTGAAGAAATAAACCAGATGGAGGACTTAATCCTCACAAGCCAAAACAGACAAACGTATTCTAAAACTTGGCAACTATGGAACATCTTCAAATATTCAGATGAGGGGTAAGCCCTCCGAGGCAGGTGAATATCATTCTGCAACATGTGTTTAGGAACAGCATACGACAGGTGAAAGCTAACATACACGTTCGTGAATTACTACCCTTGTCTCCACCCCCCTACCCCCCCCCCCCCCCGTTCATCCCCTCCCAAACCCTAACCACCCCTTATTCTTTTTCTGCTCTATTCGGGCTCTGCCCACTACTAACCTGCTCTTCTCTCCCTGTTATTCTTTCTTTTAAAAATATAAAATGAACAGGGAACTGCTCACAAAGGGAACATGATATCCTGACATATAATCAAAACACAAGGCACACAGCCAGATAGAGGACTAGTGGAAGACAGGTTATGTGTCAGGCTACAGGTAATACAACCAATAAGACAATTAACACTGCTATACCTTTCCCTGCCATACACGTTTATAGAAAAGAGATGCCTCTTGTATCGTTTCATGCTATTGTAGTGTACTTAATATATTTGAACCTTTGACTTTATTGATGTTAAACGTGACCACACTATTGTTGTATGTCCCGGTGAACCGTTTTTCTGATATAAATAAACAATTAAAAAAAAATCTCCACAAGAGTAATCCGTTAGGTGGCTGCAGGGGTTTCACACTGTCAGGCTGTAGCTGAGATTCCACTTTCTCGGTAATATCATATGGTCCAAACATCCAAAAAAACGAAATGTCTCCACATAGTGTAAAACCGTAAGACTGCAAAATGTATTTAAGTAGTACAGAGCACTTACAATCCATCAGTAGGTTTAGTGCTCAAACAATATAATTCATTGTTATAACAGACATGTGGTTCGCAATGGCCTGGCTTGAACTCGATCTGGCATGTTTCGTCTAATAAGACATCATCTGGGGTTATTTATATGTAACATTTGTTTTGATACATTGGTTTATATGTCATACATGTAACCTCTAGTAGTATATACGTTACATTTAGTACTTTTTTTTTTTTTTAATAATGACCACATTTGTGCGGTTCCCTTCATTGAACCACTGACACTTGTGCGCAGCACTTTATCCCACATATTTAAAATGCACAGAGCTTATTTATATAGGAGTAGTATGTGCGAACATAGGTAGTGTCTAGGTAGGGTTTATTCATTGCAGATATGAATTAAAGTTATCTTTTTAAGCCCTCGTTCTTACTGGCACTATCCTGCATTTATGTGTTAAAGGACATTTCAAAATGCATATAAAACACATAACGATTTTTCAGTGGTGCCGTACAAGCTGTGCATTTACCTGCAGTTAGTTTCCCTGCATTTAGAGAAAACAGAATTCTGTGTATCTAGGATATTATTGAAAATTGAACGTGGCTAAACACGTAAACACATGTAAATACGGCTAAACTTGCTTTAAAACTGGAACATCTGAACACAGGAAAAAAGGGTCTGGGAGCATAAAAACTGTTTATAATTGCCAGATAACTTCTACTGGGTTTAGAAATGCTAAATGCAGGATTTTACATGTGAATGAATCCTGAAATAGACTTCAAAATCATAAAAAAAGAAAAAGAAAAAAGCTCCTGCCTTGCCCTTTTCCTTTGCAGTATGAAGTATTTTTCTCCTGCTCTTCAGGTGTTGTTTAAATTCTATTTATGTATGATTTTGGCAAATTAGAGTTGATTGTAACTTACCACATACAACTGAATTTATTCTGTAATTTTGAAGACATTTTATGACTCATCTAATTAGCTTCCACAGTTCTAACAAGTGTCGGGAAAATACCCCATCTCTTTAGCTACACGGATAACTCTGCCACCCTGTACAGTCACCCTGATGTCATGTAATATTCCAGGTGAATGTGACCAACTACTACCAGCTGTACCATGACCTGGATAAATAAGACCCTCCACAGATACACTATATTTGTATCGGAGCGGAGGAACTTGACTGGCCTGCACTTAGTCCTGACCTCAATCCGATAGAAAACCTTTTGGATGAATTAGAGCGGAGACTGCGAGCCAGGCCTTCTTGTCCAACATCAAGGCCTGACGTCACAAATGCAATTCTGGAAGAATGGTCAAACGTTCCCATAGACACACTCCTAAACCTTGTGGACAGCCTTCTCAGAAGAGTTGAAGCTGTTCTAGCTGCCAAGGGTGGGCCAACTCAATATTGATCCCTACAGACTAAGACTGGGATGCCATTAAAGTTCATGTGCGTGTAAAGCCAGGCATCCCATTACTTTTGGTAATATAGTGTATGTTTGGCCACTTTATATTGTATTTTAATGAATCCAGTACAGAAAATGTTCTCTTGCACCATAAATAAATTGTATTCCGTATGTTCGAGTTAATGTTATGTGTTGTATTTTGCAGTGGTATTGTTAGGTTTCTGCAAAGCATCTTTTATGTCTTTTTTTAAATTGTACCTGTTTTCTTTATAAGTTATGATCCCAGCGATGTATTTCACTCATAATGTGGTGTTACCTTGAAAACTAAATTTGTGATCCAACTGAAAAATGATTAAAAGAGGGTTTGTAGGGAACAGGTACACTTTAACACTGAACGCCATGCTTGCTGCTACTTATCCATGCTCATTGCCATTTGTGTATGTTGCTTTTTATGTGTGTATGCTAATCCTTCCTGATTGTTTCTTGTTTCAGCTATTTGTACAAGAATGAAATCCAATCCATTGACAGGCAAGCTTTTAAAGGACTTGCCTCTCTAGAACAACTGTAAGTGTCACATTGCATTATTTTGCATGACTACTATTTCTCTCAGTCATCAAGAGAAAAACATCTATGTGCCCTTCCTACTGCATGTGTCTTTTTGTTCCCGCTAAGGGGGTGTAGCAAGGAAGGCAGCAATACATTTTCGTTCTAACCTCTGTGCTCTTATTTCCTCAAAGTTCTGATGTCTCCATCCCTTTGGGTTGTACTGGTCTGTGAAAGTTCATGGCCACACTAGATCTGTAGCTAGCACACGTTGTTATTTTTTTTTCAATTACTTTAGTGGATGATTCATTAAGAAAGAAATCTGGTAAGAGTGTTTTCCCATCATTACAATTGACCTTTCCACAAATACGTGCCCAATAGACTATCTGTCAGACAAATCCCACATGGAACTTTGTAGGACAACACCCAAGAAGATGTAAGCCTGAAGCATTTACCAAGGAATTGTTAGACACCTAGGTGGGGCTAAGCATTTGCATCCATGCCTTCCACACCCCCTTAAAGTGAACTGGTTTCTCTGGTGTTCTCCTTTACATCAAAAGTGCATACCTGCCTAAGATTTCTTTGTCAATAACATATGTGGATCCTCCCACATTATCAACCATAGTAAACTCACCATACTATTGTTCAATGTGCCTTGGCACTAAATCCATCCATTAAGCTATAATGACACTTATATAGCATTGTTATAGATGAATAGATGAGTAACATTACCGAAAGGGCTAAAAAAAGCTGTGGGACCCAACATGAGGTAACTTAAACAGTCATAGAGGTTAATATGTTGTATAAATTGAACATCCTCTGTTAAACTTTTGATCTGTTAGTCTTGTGTCTGTGTATTAAGGTCATGTCATCTTTGTGTGTATTGTATAGGAAGTATTGTGTACATACAGACTACCTGCTCAGTGCAATGCATTTGGTGCTAATGTTCATAGCCCATTCACACTTTGTAAGTTGTCATGTGTCTTTGGACATAACCCTTTATTTGCAATTGCATCTGTTCAGATCAGTGCAAGTTGCAGCAATTTTGAAACGTTGCATGCATTATTTTGGTGCAACTTTTGAGTCTACTTTGATCCAGAGAACGAAAAGTCGCATCAAAGTCTTGCTCCAAAGTTGCACTGGAAATTGTGTAACATTGGAGACGCGCTAATGTGAAAGGAGCCTTAAGGTATACTCTCATAATGTTTAGCATTTGCATTTAGACTGATTCAAGGGACACAGGCTACCTGCAGAATATCTGTGGTTTTCATTCTGGTTTTCATTCTGGTATTCATTTTGGGCTGCTGGCTGTCCCTCTATCCATCTATATCCTCAAGTTGCATATACAGTCGTGCTCATAAGTTTACATACCCTGGCAGAATTTGTTTTCTTGCCCATTTTTCAGAGAATATGAATGACACAAATTTTTTTCTTTCACTCATGGTTAGTGTTTGGCTGAAGCCAATTATTATAAATCAACTGTGTTTACTCTTTTTAAATCATAATGGCAACAGAAACTACCCAAATGACCCATATCAAAAGTTTACACACCCCAGTTCTTAATACTGTGTATTGCCCCCTTTAACCTCAATGACAGCTTGAGGTCTTTTGTGGTATTTGTGGATGAGGCTCTTTATCTTCTCAGATGGTAAAGCTGCCCATTCCTCTTGGCAAAAAGCCTCCAATTCCTGTAAATTCTTGGGCTGTTGTAGGGCTGGGGAAAAAATCGATTCAAATCTTGAATCGAGTTGAGAGGTCAAATCGATTCCAAATTTAAGCAAATCGATTTTTTTAGATTTTTTTTTTTTCACCGCGCCGGCCCTGAGGAGCTGTGGGCAGGAGTTTTTAGGTGAGGCCGCGGCTTTGGCCTAGTCCGCGAGGCCGGACGCCGCGGACTAAGCCGAAGCCGCGGCCTCGCCTAAAAACTCCTGCCCGCAGCTCCTCAGGACCGGCGCGGTGTCCAAAGAAAAATTTGCATCTTGAATCGAGTTTTTTTTAAGAAAATCTCTGAATTTTTTTTTTTGGAAAATCTCCCAGCCCTAGGCTGTTGCATGAACTGCACGTTTGAGATCTCCCCAGAGTGGCTCAATGATATTGAGGTCAGGAGACTGAGCTGGCCACTCCAGAACCTTTACTTTATTCTGCTGTAGCCAATGACAGGTCGACTTGGCCTTGTGTTTTGGATCATTGTCATGTTGGAATGTCCAAGTACGTCACATGCGCAGCTTCCTGGCTGATGAATGCAAATGTTCCTCCAGTATTTTTTGATAACATACTGCATTCATCTTGCTAACAATTTTGACCAAATTTCCTGTACCTTTTGTAGCTCACACATCCCCAAAACATCAGCAATCCACCCTCGTACCTTTCATCATAGGCCTTGTTGACTCCTCTCCTAATGTATCGGTTTTGATTATGGCCAAAAGGCTTAATTTTGGTCTCATCACTTCAAATGACTTTGTGCCAGAGGCTTGTCTCTGTGCTGTTTGGCATATTGTAAGCGGGATACTTTGTGGCATTTGCGTAGTAATGGCTTTCTTCTGGTGACTCGACCATGCAGCACATCTTTCTTCAAGTGCCTCCTTAGTGTGCATCTTGAAACATCCACACCACATGTTTTCAAAGAGTCCTGTATTTCACCTGAATTTATTTATGGGTTTTTCTTTGCATCCCGAACAATTTTCCTGGCAGTTGTGGCTAAAAGTTTAGTTGGTCTACCTGACCGTGGTTTGGTTTCAACAGAACCCCTCATTTTCCACTTCTTGATTAGAGTTTGAACACTGCTGATTGGCATTCTCAATTCCTTGGGATATAAAAAGATATCCTTTCCTGTTTTATACAGTTCAACTACCTTTTTCCGCAGATCATTTGACGATTCTTTTGCTTTCCCCATGACTCCGAATCCAGAAATGTCAGTGCAGCACTGAATAAAAGATGCAAGGGTCTGTCAGGAGTCCAGAAACTCTGCGACCTTTTATACACAAATGCTAATTAGAAGCAAACCGATCACCGGTGAGAATGGTTACCTTTAATAGCCATTCAAACTCCTTTGTGTCAACTTGTGTGCTATGCTATTATTAGGCCAAAATCACCAGGGTATGTAAACTTTTGATCAGGGTCATTTGGGTAGTTTATGTTGCCATTATGCTTTAAAAAGACTAAAAACAGTTTATTGATAATAAATGGCTTCAGCCAAACACTAACCATGAGTGAAAGAAACGTTTTTGTGTTATCATTCATATTCTATGAAAAATGGCCATGTTTAGCTGTTTATCACATGCATATTTTCAGGAAAAAATATACAAAAATTAATTTTAGTGTGCACAAATGCAATATTATACCCAACTTTTGATAACATTTATAAAAGATGGGGTTGTGTTGAGTAAATAGATACCATACATGTCAAGACTCAAAATTGTGTGCACCTGTGAAATAGGGAAACATTGTGGTACCTAAAACTTTTCATAGGCGACACTTTAAAAGCATTTTAGGTTATCAATTTAGAGTTAACCAGGACTTATGGCTTGAGCTCTCACTTGGATGTTTGCATACCTGTGTGTTACACTCGCTGTTTACTACTACTACTAGTACATTTGCATTTGCTTGTGGGGGGGTGGGAATGCTTTTATGTATGTATTTTTTTAATTACAATTTAATTTTTGTTATTTTACTTTTTTCATTTAAATGGAATAACAGTGGGCAGTGATGGTACTCTTTATAAAGACATTAGGGATCTAGTAGACCCCCAATGTCTCCACTGCAGCTAATCAAGCACAGATTGTACTTGCTTTACTGTCCCCCAGCTACAGTAGCCAAAAATGTGACAGCTCTGAATTTAGAATAAAATACTCATTGCCTCTGGGTGCATTAGTCACAGAGGAGGCCGAAAAATGTATCTCTCCTCTTTCTCCCACTGTCTGGCCAGGGTACTGCGGTCGCTGCTTTTTTGGAAAGGGTCAGGAGCTTTTTTTTTTTTTTTAAAGCAAAACGGTGCATATTTGGTTCAATAAACTTCAATGGAGAAGCTGCAGCAAAGCATGTAGTGCATTTTTGCCGTAATCTGTGCTTTTTGATCCACCCAACAACAAATGGGCAGAAAAAAAACATAAAGGATGCAAAAACGCATCTAAAAACTTGTGAAACATGCATCAGAAAGGTGTGTGCAAAAAGCACGGCAGTGATAGATCAAAAGCAAACTGCATAGCTGTGAACTGCACAGCTGTTCCCTCAGTGCAGTGGTTAATTGCTTGTTTTTGCCTAGGGGATGGAGAACTGAGATATACTAATCTTCCAATCCTCCCAGCACAAAACTGGTCCCTATGGCTCCTGCCTCTTCCCCCCACATAAGGACATCAGGAACAGTCCACCGCTGGATCGTAGGGAAGAACTGTTCGCTGGTGGAACAGATTATTTGGTAAATATAAGCTTTCTACTCGCCCCTGGACAAAACGAGCAGTTGACACTTGCAGTACAGGCACAACCCCACTGCAAGGGGAAACTTTATCTTTTGCCCAGAATTGGGCCTTAAATACTTTGGTATTAGAAGTATTCTTTTTAATAACAGAAAGTTTGCTGTGTTGACTGAAAATGTTTCCTCCCACCATCATATTACTGTGGGCTTTTCAAATAAATTCTCAGAAACTTCACATTTTTGGGGGGATTATAGCTGTAAGCCCTTTCCATATAAAACGGAGTGATTTTTATTATGAATGTATGGAATCTACATCTAAGTCGATGTTTTGGCATTTGGATGAACTTTAAACCTCATAAGAAATCTGCTGATCTCCAAACTAAGTCGAGCAGGGGAGAAACGCAGCCATATGGTAACATATAGCCTTGTTATTATTTTTGACCTTCATTTTAGCTCTGGTTAGTTCTAAATTTGTATTTGCAGGGAAGTCATATCCAGATTACCTTTGGCCAAATCCCAACCAAAAGTCTGTCTGCTACTTGTACAAGTTACAATGTAGAACATGAAATATGCTGTTTCCAATGAGGACACAAAGAGCAATATCTCAACAAAGGTTGTTGTCCTGCTTCTCCCTATCCTAAGCTCAGTTTAACCACTTCAGCCTCGGAAGATTTGGCTGCTCAATGACCAGGCCATTTTTTGCGATACGGCACTGCGCCGCTTTAACTGACAATTGTGCTGTCGTGCGACGCTGTACCCAAACAAAATTGACATCCTTTTTTTTCCCACAGAGCTTTCTTTTGGTGGTATTTGATCATCTTTGCGGTTTTAATTTTTTGCGCTATAAACAAAAAAGAGTGACAGTTTTAAAAAAAACACTATTTCTTTTTCATACATCATGGGACATAGAGTTAGGCTAATATTCATTACCTGCTGGGTTATACTTCATCTCAGACAGGAAGTGATCCCCTATATAACCCCTCCCATACAGGAAGTACTTCAGTTTTTTACCAGTGTCTGCAAGGTGGATGGCACGGTTGTTTGAGCTCTCTGAGCTCCAGGTCTTTAGTCCCACAAACGGTTCTTAAATGAATCAAGGGATTGACCGATCGGATCCATTTGACACAGGCTTTACAGTGGGGACGGAAAGTATTCAGACCCCCTTAAAATTTTCACTCTTTTTTATATTGCAGCCATTTGCTAAAATCATTGAAGTTCATTTTTTTTCCTCATTAATGTACACACAGCACCCCATATTGACAGAAAAACACAGAATTTTTGATATTTTTTGCAGATTTATTAAAAAAAAAAAAAAAAACTGAAATATCACATGGTCCTAAGTATTCAGACCCTTTGCTAAGTATTTAGTAGAAGCACCCTTTTGATCTAATACAGCCATGAGTCTTTTTGGGAGAGATGCAACAAGTTTTTCACACCTGGATTTTGGGATCCTCTGCCATTCCTCCTTGCAGATCCTCTCCAGTTCTGTCAGGTTGGATAGTAAACGTTGGTGGACAGCCATTTTTAGGTCTCTCCAGAGATGCTCAATTGGGTTTAAGTCAGGGCTCTGGCTGGGCCATTCAAGAACAGTCATGGAGTTGTTGTGAAGCCACTCCTTCGTTATTTTAGCTGTGTGCTTAGGGTCTTTGTCTTGTTGGAAGGTAAACCTTCGGCCCATTCTGAGGTCCTGAGCACTCTGAAGAAGGTTTTCGTCCAGGATATCTCTGTACTTGGCCGCATTCATCTTTCCCTCGATTGCAACCAGTCGTCCTGTCCCTGCAGCTGAAAAACACCCCCATAGCATTATGCTGCCACCACCATGCTTCACTGTTTGGACTGTATTGGACAGGTGATGAGCAGTGCCTGTTTTTCTCCACACGTACCACTTAGAATTAATGCCAAAAAGTTCTATCTTGGTCTCATCAGACCAGAGAATCTTATTTCTCACCATCTTGGAGTCCTTCAGGTGTTTTTTTAGCAAACTCCATGCGGGCTTTCATGTGTCTTGCATTGAGGAGAGGCTTCCGTCTTCCGTGACTTTCTACAACTTTCTCCCATCTCCCGACTGCATCTCTGGAGCTCAGCCACAGTGATCTTTGGGTTCTTCTTTACCTCTCTCACCAAGGCTCTTCTCCCCCGATAGCTCAGTTTGGCCGGACGCCAGCTCTAGGAAGGGTTCTGGTCATCCCAAACGTCTTCCATTTAAAGATTATGGAGGCCACTGTGCTCTTAGGAACTTTAGGTGCAGCAGAAATTTTTTTGTAACTTTGGCCAGATCTGTGCCTTGCCACAATTCTGTCTCTGAACTCTTCAGGCAGATCCTTTGACCTCATGATTCTCATTTGTTCTGACATACACTGTGAGCTATAAGGTCTTATATAGACAGGTGTGTGGCTTTCCCAAACAAGTCCAATCAGTATAATCAAACACAGCTGGAAGGTGTAGAACCATCTCAAGGATGTTTAGAAGAAATGGACAGCAGCTAAGTTAAATATGAGTGTCACAGCAAAGGGTCTGAATACTTAGGACCATGTGATATTTCAGTTTTTCTTTTTTAATAAATCTGCAAAAATGTCAACAATTCTGTGTTTTTCTGTCAATATGGGGTGCTGTGTGTACATTAATGAGGAAAAAAATGAACTTAAATGATTTTAGCAAATGGCTGCAATATAACAAAGAGTGAAAAACTTAAGGGGGTCTGAATACTTTCCGTCCCCACTGTATATGCTTAGATAAATGGTACCCGAGCCTCGCAAAGAAGACTCAAGATCCTGCGAGGTTTTGCCTGTAATGTGGCCTCTGGGAGCTGGACCCTGCAAAGTGGAATCCTGGACACCACAGCGCTAAGGCATTCCAGCAGGGTGCTGTACAGGTCCAAGGGAGTGGACCCTAAATATGAAAAGGGTACCCAGTCCACGAAGGTCCTCAAGTGACGGAAACCCGCCTTTAAGGGTGAAGATTTAGCTCTTAGTTTCTAAGCTGCCCTGCGCCTGGATGGGTAAGTGAAACCCCTTTAATTATTGAGGGGTGTCCCAGTGATTGTAACAATCAGTTAAGCTAGCTAGAGGCTGGACCCCTCTGTGCGGTGACCATACGGGGGAGTTTTTGGGCTAGCTGTGGGTGTTTGCAAAGTGTACCTTTTTTGCTTTTGTCTGGCTGTTTTTTACCTGTATGATGGCGCACGATGGTGCGCCATTTTGCCTTGGGTCACCATGGCACACGTGCGTTCGTAAGAGCGCCGCTGGGCTCAGCAGTTTGGTGGCCATGGCACATGCGGCTTCCCTGCACATGCGCTGTAGCCTTTGGGCGCATGAAAATTCCCGTCATGCACGAAGATTTGCGTCATACACGAATACAGCCATGCCTCTTCATCCTGACCACGCGCATGCGTGCGTGCGCACACACAGAACGTTCCAGCACACAGCCGGTTTATTTAAGCTATATATGCCAAGCATGTGGTGCTTCCAAAAGGCAGCAGTGGGACACAGAGCAGGCTCTGAACCAGGCATTTGCAGCAGTTCATTTCTCCTTACCCAGGTCATGTGAGTCACCAGGTGTTGCTTGGCAGGCTAAAGGTGCTTAGCAGGATTGTTGCATAGGGGCTTGGTGAGCCCTATTAAAGGGTATCCCTTCTGAGGTGTGTTAATACTACACCCAGGTACTCCCTTTTTGTGGCTAGTAAATGTCTTCAAAAAAGAGGAGTGGTGATGAACCTAGTTGTATCCCTAGTGTTGTATCCCCTGAAGGACCAGAGGCTTCCGGGCAATCTGAGCCTCTGCGCCTATCTTGGATTGTGCCTACAGTCAACACTGCTGTCTCGCCCTTTATCACTAAGGATGAACTGTCCTTAGCCCTAGCCGGGTTAGAGCACAGGATTGCTGGCATGATTGCCTCCATCCCGCAGGGTGGCAAGAAGCGTGACAGATCCCCCTCCCCAGAGCCTCCTAGTCTGGAACAGGAATGGGTTGAGGATGGGGAAGAGTTTAAAGCTCAGGATTGTGTGGATGGCCTGGCGGATGAGTCTGCTTCCGAGCAATCTGGACAAGAAGATATCCAGTTGGTGTCTGCCTCTCAATCAGAGGCTTTTGGTCCTGATTCTTTCCAAAATAGTTTGTTCTGCCTTTAAGTTGCCTCTTGCAGAGGTTACTGAGCCTCCCTGGTCCTCTTTGGGATCCCTGAGGCCTCTCCAGGCCACACAGGTTTTCCCCTTGCACCCTCTGTTGGAACAGGCGGTGTACACTGATTGGGAACATCCTGACAGGATTTTTGTTCCTCCTAAGAGGTTTTCCCTTTTATATCCCATGGATGAAAAGTTTAAGAAGTGGAGCATGCCAGCTGTAGATGCAGCAGTCTCTTCCTTAAACAAGAACTTGATTTGTCCGGTAGATAACCCACAGGGCTTGAAAGACCCTGTTGACAAGTAATTGAAGTAATTATTAAAGGCTTCATTTTCTTTGGCCAGTTCAGCTATTCAGCCAGCTGTTGCAGCAATTGGTATCTGCCAGTCCATAAAGGATCAGATCAGACGGCCTGACAGGCCTAACCAGGAGGATGATCTGCCTTAAATAAGGCAGATATTCCTCGAGCACTGTGTTTTGCTGTTAACGCCTAGGATTCAATACAGCAGGTTTCTCATTTGGCTCTTGTCTGTACATATGCGCAGACTTTTGTGGCTTAAGAACTGGTCAGCCGAGCTTCCTTGTAAGAAGTTATTGGCAGGTTTCCCCTTTGATGGGGAATGTTTATTTGATGATCATTTGGAAAAATCTATCCATAAGATATCCAGAGGGAAGAGTTCTCTACTTCCTGTGAAGAAAAGCACCAGGCATCCCTCATTTAAAACCTCCAGGGACTGCTTCCTCAAATGTCTCAGCGCCAAGGCAGTTCCTCCACCAACAGGGCGCTAGGGCCAGGGGCAAGCCGCAAGGCCAGGGCCAGAAAAATCCCTGGGTCAAAAATCCTTCTAAACCCAGCACCAAGCCCTCCTTTTGAGGGGACGCCCCCACTCCGTCAGGTTGGGGGAAGGCTGCTGCACTTTGCGGACATTTGAAGAACAATATTTCAGGACGAGTGGGTCACCTCAACTATATCCCGTGGTTACAAGCTGGAGTTGCGAGGGATTCCCCCTCAGAAGTTTTTAAGATCCAGCGTTCCCTCGGATCCTCCAAAAAGAGACTTATTGCTTCAGGCACTACATCATTTAGTGCATCAAGGAGTGTTTGTAGAGGTTCCTGTATCCGAAAGGGGGACAGGGTTTTACGCTAACCTGTTTACAGTTCAAAAACGGGGACACAAGGCCCATTTTGAACCTAAGATCCCTGAACCAGTATCTTGTCAGGGACTGTGTGGGAATCTCCCATCAGGTCTTCAGACAGCCCCTGCTGGAAGAATTTTCAGGCCTGCACGTGGGCCTCATCACCATTTCGTCGGAATCTTTCATGTGTAGTATCTTAGTTTCAGCAGACAGTCATACTTTCTTTACCGATCAAGTTACTGGAGGCAGTAATTTGCAAGGAGGGCTTGGTCTGGTTCTTCACCTTCGTTCTGTAGTTTGTGGGTCGGCCCACGGGGTGTCCAGTGGCAAGTTTCCGCTATTGTTTGCTACTTTTTGGCTGCTCTCTTTTCTGCAGAAACATTTTCATCGAAGTACTCATCTGGGGATTTCATGATTCAGCACTTGCTGCATTTAGAGGGGAGGGGGGGTGAATTGACTATCCAAGCTGATATCACCAATGCTTGAAGCTAGTTCCATCAAACATGCCGTTGGGAGGGCAAGACAGTGGTGCAGATGTCGTTTCACCATTGGGCTTACCCTTGGGTCAAAAGCAGTCCTTTCTCCGAAAACCTTTTGCCAGCACTCCATTGGATCTTGGGTACCTGCAGGGGGGTCAGGGGTTCAATTAATTTAGTTGATTTCCTGTTGCGTGGAGACCCTGGTTACCGCCCAAGGATCTGCAGTCCCTCTCAGGGTGTGTGCTGAGACAATGTCCTCTTGACGGCCCACAAGTGGTAGGTCCAGGCCGTATATCATTTTCTTCCTGAATTCCACTCTTGGCTCCAATCTCTTGATTGCGAGGTTGCCTGGGGAACTGCTCAGGTACGTCAGACCATTTATTTTTTTTGTCCAATCCCCAGCCTGTTCCAACAAAGGGGGCTTACAGTCACTTTGGGTATGCTGAATCAGACGAGACTTATTCCCCAGGATGGAGTCTGGCCCTCCTTCCCCTGTTCAGGACTCCGACTCGGTTGTTGGGTTACAAGCAGAAGCACGACCCGATCAAATCATGTGGGAGCAGTTTTATGTGTGTCTGGTATGGTTTCCCCATGTTTAAATTATGCATATTGCCATAGCGCATTGGCCTTATCTGCCAACTCCATCAAACACATCCAACAGGTATCCAGCACTTCAGACCTCTGCAACTCCTGCCAGTTTGTCCATTTTTGCGGCTCACCCTCTCACTTCCCCATACCAAGTATAGGTAGGCCAGGGGTTCGTGGGAATTTCACAGGACTACTTAACTGGTGTCTGTTTTATGAAGTGTTCGATATTCTCGGCCATTATTTCACATGGGCTCCTCGGGCCAGCCCTTGCTCCCTTTCCCCCATGTATCCTCTCATTACAAGCAGTTCGTTCTCATGTCTGGGTTTTCTCAGGCATCAGGCTTAATCCAATCATTCACGGCACATTTATTTGGGTTCTGAGTAGCTTCGCAGGTTTCAATAGGGGGTCCCTTCTTATGATGAAGTTATGAGATGGTGGTTTTCCTCCTGTCATACCGGATACATGTACTGTAGATTGTTACTTACCCTTCATCAATCTCTCTTATCACACCTAAATTTGTGTCTTTTTGCCCTCTTTTCAGGCATACTGACCAGCTAGGCTAAGGCACACCTCAAGCCTGGTAGTTAGGGTATCACATTTCCAAGTGAAGACTCTGACTTACAAGTAAGAAGGCTGGCCAGAGGCCAGCCTGTATTTGTAGGAGTTGTCTGAAGGGTACATATCCCTCCTCCCCTGTCTGATTTGTTGTTGGCCTCGTGATCAGGGTTCCCAACCACCCGTTTCCCCCAAACCTCCATACATAAACACATCATATATTTTTTATTCATAAATTCAGGGTATGCCCTCTTTTCAGGCATACTGACCAGCTAGGCCAAGGCACACCTCAGGCCTGATAGGGTATCGCATTTCCAAGTGAAGACTCTGACTACAAATGATACATTTAGCTGATCCTATTGTATTAGTGAATTGGAAAATTAAAAAACAAAATAGTTTTGAAGGCGCAAGATAATGAAAACCACACATGTAATGCTTTTTACATTTTAATGGAATTATCAAATAAAATTACACATAGGAAATGTGTATTCTCCTTTCCACCAGTCCCTTTCATGATGAGAATCCTGTAGGATTTAAAGCTGATCTCAAGTTGGTCATAAAACTTGAGTAATTTTTGCCCCCATCCTGGTTAGCTAGGGTTGAATGCTTGTTTGTTTATTCTAGGATAGGTTTACATTTGAGAATTACTAGTCTTCTCCAACACTACCCCAACAACGGTCACTTTCCTTCACTCCCAAAGACCCCTTTCACACTGGAAATCTGTCCGCTGATCCCGGGTGAGCAGTTGAATGACTTGTCTGTTTCATCTCCGCTTATGCAGAGCGGACACAGACACAGCCTGCTCTCCTCTATGGTTGGTCAGGTGTAAATGGCTCTGCTAGACGGATGGGGAACGGATCCCCATCCATCTGTTTTATAGTGGCTCAGATGTTGGAGGATGTAAACGGACACATGTCCACCCGCCACTCTATAGAGGACAATGGAGGATCCTATCAGGTCCAACTAAAAAACTGACAGGCAAACCCGATCCATCTGCCCGTGGGAAAGGTGTCTTAATGTGTGCAGGCTCTCAAAATCCTCAGATGCAATTCAAGAACACCGGTCCAGCATTATACATAATGTTGGAAAGGGGGCAGCAAGAGAAGCTTACATGTTTCAGTAACAGCTATAATCATGATTAAGGCTGTTGGCAGAAACGTGTAACCATCTCTTGCTGCAATGTTACCGCTTGTGCTGGTAAAAGCTATGTTTTAGCAAGGACATAGGTCAGGTGGACTCCTTTCTATCTTGGGCTAGTAAAGGAACCCTTTGGTTTAGTTTTGTGAGGGGAAGTTCAACAAAACATCTATAAGGAAATCTTACCATTGCTGAGATATGAAAAACCAGTAGGTTAATCAGCTCACTAGTGCCACCCCAAAAGTGAAATAACAGGCTATTTTGACCATGAAAATACATTTTGTAGCTGAGCCCTGAGTGATTTATTAGAGTATACTATTTAAGTATATATTAATAAAATAGTGTATACTATTTGTGCTGTGTGTACAGTGCATCTATATCCAGATTTGTGCTCTGGTTATGATTGGGGTCTTGGTGGGTGACGTTTCAATCCATAGTACCAATGAGTTGGAATATTGGAGAATTTGCAGTATTCTCGTATTGCATCATGCTGTTCCAAACTGTCAGAGGGCCTTTAATGTGAACCTGAATTGGCTAAAAACATTTCTTAGGGAACCTCATGGTGCTGCATGTTCCTATGTCTGTCTTCTGTGTCTATGTATACAGAGCCTAAATGTTTTCCAAATCAAGATTAGGACCTACCCCCCTCTTCACAGTAAGCTCTGCCCTTGCCATGCTTTTGAGAAATCCCATAGCTTCTACTGCCCACTGAAGTTCTGGCATGAGAGAGTTGAACAACATAGGCAGGATTGAGAAACATGGGAAAGTTAAACAACATAGAAAAGGGGGGGGGATAAAGGTTTTATATAAACATGGGTAGAAGTTGAGGCCTGTTGTGGAGGCTGGGTATAGCATTCAAGGTGTTCCACAGGGAAGGCGGGATCGACTTGAAGACTAACAGTAAGGTAACATGAGCACGGTCTTACAGATGTTTTGGTCCAAATCAAATTCACTTTAATATGTGAATCTCCATGGTTGTCGGTTTAACTTAAAAATAGGGGGGGGGAGGGTAAGGATAACTGTACATGCACCATGGAAAAAAAAAATGTAACTCTGGTTGTAGAAGCAGGTATTTTGGTGTCCTATGCTGCCATATGCTGTAGCATATACTAATTTTAACATAGCTAATGCAAAGGAAATGCTCTATAGGTACATATTTGCAATTAACCATCGCTGCATGTTGAAGATGTGTTATCAGTGTTTTTATTTGGCTCTTTTGTGTATTAGGCTGTAGACACAGGATTAAAAGGAGACTGCAATTGCATGTATTGTCAATGGTCTCTTAAAGTCCGAAGTCAGTCTCAAAGAACCATCGTCTGAGTTATTGGTTGTAAAAATGCCATTAACACAATACGTGTCTTTAATGTCTCTTTTATTTTTGCTTTAGCGCTCACACTGCAGCTTACTGACACCATCTGGTAGGGCTTTCCTTCTTGTTAGTATGTTAGTCCACTTTTCACTTCACGAAAATAGTAACATTATTAAATGAAAATACTGCATGTCTGTCTTTCATGGTTAAGAACTATCTAGATGAGAAGCGCTCAGCCTGAAATATATTTACAGTAAATCATTTTTAATGAATGGGAACATAGCATTGGCCACTGGTAGTTTTTTGTCACTTCCTTACCCTGACACCAAAGCTGGCCATAGATTGTTTGAATTTCAGCCGGTTCAGCCGGCCATTCAAGCTATCTGTGGACAGGCTGACTGTACCCTAGTCATAGCCACTTTGGTACAACCAACATGTCAAATTTTTGCATGTAATTATTGCCAGTGGCTTTTAACTGTATTCTCCTGGTAGGGACAGGCTATGTCGATAAAGGAGTCAAATGATTGACTATGGTTTGTCTTAGGATGATTCCAAGGGCACGTCACCATTTTTCTAGGTAAATATATTTCTAAAGGTTCTATGGGCATGAAAATTTCACCACATGTCAGTAACAATCCATGAAATCCATACATACAAAGAAACCAAAACAAATAAGTTCAGAAATTAAGTTATGTGTAATAAAATGTAATATCACAGGGAAAAGTATTGAACACCTGAAGAAAGGGAGGTGCAAAAGGGCATGGAAAGCCAAGACGCCAGCTGAAATCTATCAGTAATTTAGAAAGCAACCATGCCTCTTTGTCAGTGCAAATTAATATCAACTGGTTCAGTCTCAACTGATGGCCTATAAAAAGGTGTCTTATTACCAAGATGTCACACAAGAAACATTTCATGATGGGTAAAAGCAAAGAACTCTCTCAAGACCTTTGCAACCTTATTTGTGCAAAACATAACGATGGCATTTGGTTACAGAAGGCTTTCTAAACTTCTGAATGTTCCAGTGAGCACTGTTTAGGCCATAATTGGGGTCATAATGTTAAAGTGGTAGTAAACTCACTGGTTGAATTTTACCTATAGGTAAACCTATTAAAAAGGCTTACCTATAGGTACAGTCCATATCTCCTAAACATGAACTGTTTATGAGATATTTACTTTAACAGCAGCCGGTGACGTCACTGGCTTATGCTCACTGGGCTCTAAATGGACTGTGCCGTCTATTTAGAACTTGTATGCGTGGGAAAGATGTCATCGCGTCTCGGTCATTCATACGGCCGAAGCCCGCGAACCTGGAAGGAAGACCAGGTGAAGATGGAAGCACCTACAGTGGTGACAGTGCTGCATTTTCAGGTAAGTCTGTCATAGTGTGCTAGTATGCGGTCTAGTAAGCTAAAGACAGCCAAAAAAAGACCATATTCAGAGATGTATTATCAGTGGCAGTCCGTCCGTATTCCTCCCCATGTCAGGTTTTCCCTAATGCATGCTGCTTACGACTACTAGTCCATTTTAGTTGTTAGTGTGTATGTAATGAATAGAGAAATACATAATCCTGGTTTGTTTCAGATATCTTCATTTTAACCACATTGAGACATTGGAACCAGAATCTTTTCATCATCTTCCCAAGCTTGAAAGACTGTGAGTAACTTATTGCAAAGTTGTATTATAGATGAATCTTAATGGTGGTGATAGTAATGTTCTCCTCACATTGTGTCCGGGATAGATTTCTGCACAACAATCGAATCACTCACCTGGTACCCGGCACGTTTAGCCAGCTGCAGTCTATGAAACGGCTGTAAGTATTTGTAATATACTATTGTTCTTGGCTTACTTTCACTAGCTAGTCTATGAATATGCTGACAGTGCTTTCAGGGTTTTTGTTTTTTATGTCAGGAGCTGTTGGATAGCTTTTTTGAAATGACAAAGAAAGTTTTTAGGTGTATGTAAACCCTAACAATTACATATTTTTCTTTTTTTTTTTGGTTTATTAAAGCGGAGTTCCACCCAAAAGTGGAAGCTCCACTTATCACCCCCCACCCCCACCCCCGTCACCTTTCTGGGGGAAAGCGGGTACCTCTTTTTGACAGGTACCCATCCCCACTTTCGAGATCATTCGAAAGTTCAGCCCCCTCCTCCTTCTCCCACCACCGGGCAATTTAGAAACACTTTTCGCATGCGCATTAGGGAACCGGCTGTGAAGTCAAAAGGCTTCATTGCCGGGTGCCCTTACTACTGGCTGTGGTGCCGACATCGCTGGATTCCAGGACAGGTAAGTGTCCTAATATTAAAATTCAGCAGCTACAGTATGTGTAACTGCTGACATTTAATTTTTTTGCCTGGGGGGGGACACACCTCTTTAAGTATGCTATTGAAAATGCTTATATCTGGTCAATATGTGGAAAAACTGTTTTTCCTGACAACTTTGTTTGCTGCATTGAAATGCCAAGCGGTGTTGTCAGTGCCACCCAGCTATATTTGCAAACTTCAGGACCCCCCATTTGTTACAGAGATGAGAAGAGGTAGATGTGTTTGGTAGTCCTAACACACGCCTGTCCTAGGGTGGCAACTGTGCTCCTCCATAGAGTAAGGTGACTAAAACGGGTGCACACAGAATTTGGTGCAGATGTGCATAGGAACCAATTAGCTTCCAGGTTTTATTGGCAAAGCTTAAATGAATAAGCTGAAGTTAGAAGATGATTGGTTACTATGAACAGCTGCACCAGATTCTGTGCACCAGTCTTAGTAAATCCCCTCCCCCCTTTAAGTCTCTAACCTCAAACTATTAGCTGAGTATTGAAATCATGCTTTGGAAGCTTCATGGATACAGCAAACAACTTTACTTTTATAGAGAAATATATTACATGCCTTTTATCATAGACCAGGAAGAGAACAGGAACAAGGAGCATACAAGTACATATTTAGATACAGACGGTACATCCTGTTGTTACTTTGTACCATAGAATACACACTATCATACTACAGCTCCACCTGCTGGATAGATAGGTATAACGCATATACACAGTCACAGTATGTAAGCAGATTGCTGCTGTTCTTCCAACAGAAACAAGCATGCTGATCCTGACTGAAAGAGATGTGTCAGAAGTCCTTATCTGCAAGATTGTTAATTCAAAGTATTGACTCAGGAAGGTCAGCATAACAGCCAGGCAACTAGTATTATCAAGAGAGGTCCGCAATGGCAGCCTCCCACACCTCTGTGACAGGTCTACTTTAAAAAGAAAAGGCCCAAAGACTGGGTCAGTTAGGAGCATAGCAATTAGTTTTTACATTGTATCCCCAAAGACTGTACATGTGAAGGTAGAGGATCCTGGTGTCCATTTTAAGGCCTGTGTCAATGGGCTTTTGTCCACATCAGAACTGCTCCTCTTCCTACACAAGTCAAAAGAACTAAAAAAGCATTTTAAAAGCGGATCAGGAGGGGGTAAAATGCATATGTCAGTGAATTCTAAATGATCTCCAAATCATCTTTAAGGAGAAGTATAGCCAATGCTATTTGGGCTGTAATATCTCCTGGGGATCATAGGAGTGCAGTTCGTTCTGCACTCCTATGACACCTTTTCAGAGGGCTCAGCAAGTCGCTGAGAGACTGAGCCAGCCGCTCCTGCCCCCTGCACAGTGCTGGAGGGACAGAGCACTGACAGTCACTGTCTCTCTGGAGCATGAACACCGAGAACTGAGCAATCAGTGGCGTTTGATTGCTGAGTTCTTAGTCTTATAGCTGGGGGGATCAATGCTGTATCCACCTAGGTTAGTATGACTGTTTATTTTTTTAAAACCCCGACACTTCTCTTTTAAACTGATGTTAAAAGCGGATACATTTTCCCATCGGCCCAAACCCCAAGCTCGTTGACACAAGCCCGTTGGGCACTTTCCAATGCAGTGGTCTGTATGTGAACTGGGCATGTATCTGTATACAGATGATGCTCGTGTTCAGATTGGCTTCCTCTGAATCCACCTGCATATGTGCTTGTGGCGATTCTGCTGGTTTCAGATTAGTAAGACTACTTTCTACCTTAAAGTCCCAGTATATTGTGTCCCATTGACAATATGGAATTAATATGGGCTTTTGATGTGCAAGGTTACATTTTTTTTTATATACTGATGTAAAAATGCTTTTTGACATTGAGAAAACATTTGCTAATAATTTCCTAGCTATAACTAGTTAAAGGTGTTTTCATGATTTGTATTTGATATGCACATTTAGCAAAGCAATTATAAGTGTTGATTGTGCCTATAATTGCATTCAGGCGGCTGGATTCCAATGCTCTTCACTGTGACTGCGAGATTCTGTGGTTGGCTGATCTGTTGAAGATTTATTCAGAATCCGGGAATGCTCAGGCTGCTGCAACTTGTGAATACCCACGCAGGCTCCAGGGGAGATCTCTGTCCACCATTACACCAGCTGAGCTCAACTGCGGTGAGTCGCATGTAAAATTTTCACACTGCATTTGGTATTGCTCAGGTCTCAAGTACAAACATAATGATAGGTTAATTAGCTTTCTCCTATATTGATGCTATTGTTCCTAGATGTGGCTGACTGATCGGGACTTTAGATGGTAAGCTTCTTTCATAAGCAGGAAATACTCGTCAAGTTTTATTTTTATTCTTTTGCAGACCGTGTCTTTGTTGGGGAGATTTTATCTCACTTCTTTCTCTCTAACAGCAGTGAAATTAGGGGAATGGTCGTCATCAGACAGTTATAATAACCTGACAAAAGTTCCTGCTATTCTCTGTTATGATGGAAAAAAAAGTATTTTGTTAGTTTGTGTCCCCTTGAAGAGATTTTCCAGCACTTCTTGTTCCAACAGTTTAGTTGACCACAACAGTAAAGAAGATTTACCTATATGTGTGAAGTGCATTAAGAAGCAAGGAAAGAAGGAGGCCGAGCACTATGTTTGACCACAGAAGACATAGCAACTGGAAAGCATCAAAAATCTGAAAATAGTTGTAGCCACCATGACATGGGCAGGAGTGGCTATTCAAATTTAGTGTTTGCTAGCCTAATTAACACTTCACCTTTCTTGGGTCTTTCCTGAGCCTTGGTTATTGTTTGATTCTGTCTGCTGCTGGAGAGTGTCCCTGGCAATTGTGTGGGAAGCTGCACAAATCGGAGTTAAGAATATTTATATCTCCAGTTTATCCCGTTTATTGCCACTAGTGCAGGCTGGGAGAGGGTATAAACAGTCAGGAGTGACTTGGCAAGTCAGTCTTTCCCTGGGCCACTTGCCTAAGGGAGTTGTAAGTCTGTCTGATTCTCTTAGGCGTGCTGCCTGAAAAGGGCAACCATGTGTCTGGATATAGGTTTTAGCTCAAAGCCTGCTATGCTGAGCAAGGGATCGAAGCACCATGGGTAAAATTCTGCCTAATTGGGGAACCTGAGAAGCTAGGCATAAGGTTTGTCCTCAACTGAAGTGCTGTGGTCCTCCCCAAGAAGTATGTAACTGAGCCAAAAAGTATATTGCAGCCAGTAGTTAAGACTGCCAGGTTGGCTTAGGTCCCCTATCTATGGAGATTGTATGCACTTTTTGTCCCTCATCTAGAGTCTGCAAAGTGCATGGGTGTCTTGTGCCATTTCCCAGGAATGTTGAGTAAGAGTAGATAAACTCACTATTGGCTCTGGAAAGCAGGTTGGATTTGATTTAAATCACAATTTAAATCACTAGTAAAAAGGCTTGATTTAAATCAACTTGATTTAAATCCAAAATTTTAAAGAGCAATTGTCAGCTCTGTGCCATAGCAGCTCCTCTTCTGACTGTTGACTCACCGACCGTCCCATTCACTGGAATGGCTGGTAATGCGGCAGAGACACAACAAGGTGAGGGACGTGGCGGCAGTAGTTGAGTGGATGCCCGCTAACAGGCGCTGCTATGATGGATCTGAAATGACAGGTGCTCTTTTAATGTAAGAACATATTCTTGCTGGTAGTTAGAATCTTTAATATTTGCAAACAAAAATAAGGTTTCATATTAAGAATAATAAGCTGTCGGGTCAGTAAAACAGCAATATCAGAACCGATGTTGGGTTAATAGGTTAATCACAGACAGTTGGAGAAACTACTCAAATTCTTTTATTTATTTAAAACAATAACATTATATTACATATTCTTTTATTTGTTTCAACATCAATGTTTAGTAACTGAAGTGCATAAACAAAATATCTTTGAAAAAACAAAAAAAAAAGAACTTAAACTGAATATATCAGCTGGGTCCACATTAAATAGACTTCAAGCATGTCTTCTCTTCTCAAAACTTCTCACCAGGCCTTGCATCTCTTTGTTGCATTGCTTGCATTTTGCACGCATACTTGCTTTACCCATAGGTAGAGGAAATTCATTAAAATATTCCCAAACTGGGTCTCTTTTACGGCCTGCTGCCATTTTGCTCCTCAAGGGAGGAGTAAAGCACTTCAAACTATGTGCAGAAAGATCACAAGGTTTATAAGCTACTTAGAAGGTTTCACTTTAATTTTTACTGCTTGTCCTTCCTCCTCACACTTAGCCTGGTACAGATGTATTTCTGTTCAAACAATCATAGTAGTGCACATAGATTTGCAAAACAATGGGATATAGAAATATTTCCTGAACTTTGTTTTATCTCATGGTTACTGTAAAATTGTGTAAATGCATCAATGCAGTGCATGTTATCTCAGTTTGCAGAGCTTGGATTCATTGAATGCGTTAACAAAAATGTAAATATTGTAGAATATACAGCCTCACGCTACATAAATAAGCTCTGTTTCATGCTGAATAACCAAAATGTTAATGTATCTTAAATAGAAAAATATCTTTAGATAGATTTTTACTCCAAAAGCATTTTATTTAAATAAATTTGATAAAAATCAGATTTAAATTAAAAAGAAAATCCGTTTTTTTTTTTTTTTTTGTTTTTTTTTTTAAGTCATCCGATTTTTATTCACCCTGTTGACAAGTAACTGATGCCTATCTGTTTGCATTAGTCTATTGGTGAGGACTGGACCCTGAGGTCCTGCCTACCTCATGTGCTTTGGGGGTCAGGGGGTGCTACATAGTGAATACCTTTTCTGTTTTTATATTTTCCCAGTGTGCCTTGCCTTAAGATAAAATTAGTAGAGAGGGCAGACAGACCGAATTGCTGTGCCTCTTCATTTGTAGAGGGGCTTTAAGTGTTCTGAACACTTGTCTTTTAACTTTGGCACTACACAGAAGGTTTTATGTGCCTAGCAGTCACTTCATCCTCAACGTCTTCAGGTCACTGGCTGTTTGTTATCATAGTGGAAGGATATTCCCTTGATAATAGTATGTCTGTCAACTATTCTGCTTGATTCAGAATATCTGTCAGTTCATGTTAGGCTCTATTCCTATTCGTCAGCTGCAGATGTTTTGTGTAGGGCAGATGTGTTAGCTGAAGACACACAAATACATATGCATGAAGAATGTTTACTGGAGTCTATGCTGCCTTAAACTTTCTTTAAAGCTCATGGGCACTGTGTCTGGTAAATACAGTGCCTTGCAAAAGTATTTACCCCCCTTGACTTTTTACCTATTTTGTTACATTACAGCCTTTAGTTCAATGTTTTTTTAAATCTGAATTATATGTGATGGATCGGAACACAATAGTCTAAACTGGTGAAGTAAAATTAGAAAAATTTATACATAAAACTATTTTTCAGAAATAAAAAACTGATAATTGGCATGTGAGTATGTATTCACCCCTTTTGGTATGAAGCTCATAAAAAGCTCTGGTGAAACCAATTACCTTCAGAAGTCACACAATTAGTGAAATGATGTCCACCTGTGTGTAATCTAAGTGTCACATGATCTGTCATTACATATACACACACCTTTTTGAAAGGCCCCAGAGGCTGCAACACCTAAGCAAGAGGCACCACTAACCAAACACTGCCATGAAGACCAAGGAACTCTCCAAACAAGTAAGGGACAATGTTGTTGAGAAGTACAAGTCAGGGTTAGGTTATAAAAAAAATATCCAAATCTTTGATGATCCCTAGGAGCACCATCAAATCTATAATAACCAAATGGAAAGAACATGGCACAACAGCAAACCTACCAAGAGGCCACCGCACACCAAAACTCATGGACCGGGCAAGGAGAGCATTAATCAGAGAGACAGCACAGAGACCTAAGGTAACCCTGGAGGGGCTGCAGAGTTCCACAGCAGAGACTAGAGTATATGTACATAGGACGACAATAAGCCGTATGCTCCATAGAATTAGGCTTTATGGCAGAGTGGCCAGAAGAAAGCCATTACTTTCAGCAAAAAACACAGTGGTATGCTTTGAGTTTGCAAAAAAGGCATGTGGGAGACTCACAAAATTTATGGAGGAAGGTGCTCTGGTCTGATGAGACTAAAATTTAACTTTTTGGCCATCAAAGAAAACGCTATGTCTGGCGCAAACCCAACACATCACATCGCCCAAAGAACACCATCCCCACAGTGAAACATGGTGGTGGCAGCATCATGCTGTTGGGATGTTTTTCAGCAGTCGGGACTGGGAAACTGGTCAGAGTTGAGGGAAAGATGGATGGTGCTAAATACAGGGATATTCTTGAGCAAAACCTGTACCACTCTGTGTGTGATTTGAGGCTAGGATGGAGGTTCACCTTCCAGCAGGATAATGACCCTAAACCCACTGCTAAAGCAACACTTGAGTGGTTTAAGATGTAAATGTGTTGGAGTGGCCTAGTCAAAGCCCAGACCTCAGTCCAATAGAAAATCTGTGGTCAGACTTAAAGATTGCTGTTCACAAGCGCAAACCATCCAACTTGAAGGAGCAGTTTTGCAAGGAGGAATGGGCAAAAATCCCAGTGGTAAGATGTGGCAAGCTCAGAGACTTATCCAAAGTGACTTGGAGCTGTGATAGCCGCAAAAGGTGGCTCTACAAAGTACTGACTTTAGATGGGTGAATAGTTATGCACATTGACTATTTCTGTTATTTTGTCCTATTTGTTGCTTAATTTACAGAACACGCCCACAACTTTTATTTTATTGTAAAGCAAATGATGCAAATCCTCAAACAATCCATGTTAATTCCAGGTTGTGAGGCAACAAAACACGAAAAATGCCATGGGGGGTGAATACTTTTGTAAGGCACTGTATGTAAGGCTGTGTTCCTTCCTAATTGTCAATAACACATGTTGAAGGTCCTATCAAAATCAATGAACGCGTGTGAACGTGCAGGTAATCTTTTTGTGCATTACAGCTGAGCTCCAGGCAGATAATCTGTTCAGCTGTCTTGGTTCTGCTTAATGCTAGAATCACTTTATGACCACTATGTACCATGCAGAATAAGAAGAGGAGCTAGTATTCTGTCCACCAAGCATACACATTTCTATTAAATGCTTTTCTTAGAAATAGCTTCTCTTTACTAAATTAGACCTAAAATGACTTCCATTTACAGAACGGCCAAGGATTACATCAGAGCCTCAAGATGTGGATGTCACCTTTGGGAACACTGTGTACTTCACTTGTCGAGCTGAAGGCAACCCCAAGCCGGAGATCATCTGGCTCCGAAACAAGTATGTTAACGAAAAAAAAATGGTAGTGTTGTTGCCATATGTCTATTTAGAAACATCCCGGTGCGTTGTACTGGTCATTCATGGTCACTCCTTGTCACAATAGTATCTGACGCTTTATCCAAAACTTCCCATCTTCAAACAATCCCTGGACACTTTTATATAGGCAGTGATAAAACTTTGGTAGAAGGCAAGCACATGGAAAGGGTTATTTGCTAACCCTGTAAAGGCTATTTCTAAAGTTCAATTAACTTGTTAATATCTTAAATTGAAGTTCATACCACAGGTTTTCCCCACTGCCAAAAAGCACCTTTAAAACTTCAGTCAGTATGGGAAATACCATGCTGTAATTCTCTGGCATTCCCTGTGGGGGGGTAAGTCTTTAGTTGGGGCAGCTACACATCACTCAACTGTGCAGGCTTCAGTATCTGAAGAAGGGGCGACAACATTGATTGCCATTTCAGTGGTACTGTGTCCTTTATTTCCTGTAAAAGGAAGTGATATCATGACACCATTTATAGCAGGATCAATGTTTTCTTCACACATGAAAAACACTGAGAGCATCATTATAGTGTGTGAGCGCGCTGTGACATAATATGTTAAAGTCCAACTCTAGGATGGAAAAAAAAAACACTTGCAGTGCACTGCAGGGATTACATTTTCATTAACTCTAGGGGGTAAAGAAAGACTGTATTACTTAATCTGGCACTTTCCTCATCTTCCTGATGCTTCAGGCTGTGGGCTGTCCTTCTGTGTTATCACTAACAATGCAAGACAAGCATTCTCCCCTAGGCCAGTGCACCTTTATAAGGGAAGCTGTAGGGGACTGGTCGCACAGATGAAGAAAGCCTACAGGAATGAGAAATAAGGTATTCAATACATCTTTTTACTCTACTCCTTAGACTTACTGAGCATTTAATCCTTGCAGTGTGATGTGGTGGGGAAGGGGTGCCATGGTTGCCCACTGCAAGGGTAATTTTTTTCTTATGCTCAGAGTTGAGCTTTAAAGCTTGTATGAAATTGTGATGATTACAATTACATTTACATGTCTTCATACATACTCTTAGTAATTAAGTTACATTTTATTTTACCTTAATGCATTCCTTGCTCCTGTTGCTGTGCATCAAATCCTGTGGGGAGGGAGCGTGGGGCAGGGCCGAGCCATGCTGTGCATGTTTATGAACGCACACAGCCCGGCTTGGGAGCACTCCCACACATGTGCTCTCATAGCACACAGCTTGCTATAGAGGCACACACAGAAGAGGGGGGAGCGCCAGTGAGGGACCCCAGAAATGGGCTACTATGTGCAAAATTATTCCACAGAGCAGGTGAGTAGAACATGTTTATTATTTTAGTTAAAAAAAATATTTACAACCTGTGTTTTTTTTGTTTTCCAACTAATTTATGCTTTGTGAGTTGCAAAAAAAGGGGGAAATCCGCTTCTTTCAGCCCTCTTTTGTGTTATATTATGGAGTATTCCATCCTCTCTTGCAGCTTCCAGGTATTCCTGAACCAGGCGCTGCACTCACAGATTGCTTCTTCAGCTGCAGGTGAATTCTGTTACTACAGTGCAACAGTAAAGTTTAATTTGAGTTCTGTGATCACCACTGTTGGTCCAACAAACTGTGGAAAAAGCAGGACAGTGGTGCCTCGGTTTTATATAGGGGAGTGTGAGAAGTGCAGACCTCTTTGCTTTGCTACTTGTAGAAATCCCCAATCAGTTTTCAGTTCAATGGCATTGTGTGAGTTTTTTTAGCCCATATAGCATTTCCAAAATGATTATTCTCTTGAAGTATACATTTAGTCACCAGTTTACCTTAAATCATATGCAAAGGTACATTTTTTAATTAAAAAAAAAAAAACATGTTCTACTTACCTCCTCTTCTGGGGTCTACCACAGGTGCGCTTGGCACCTCCTCCTCTTTGTGCTCCCCTATAGTATGCTGCATGCTATAGGGGCACACCTGGGGGCACCAGGCTGTGTTTGCCAATTGACACACACAGTATGGCTCAGCACACACACCCCCATCTCTTCTTACAGGATTTGATTGACAGCAACAGCAGCCAATGGGTCCCACTGCTGCCTCTGTGAGCAGAGAGAGAGGACAGAGCTGGACTGAAATTGGTAAGTATATGGGGGGAGTGATGGGGTGATATAAACACTGGGACATTTTTACCTTCATGCAGGAAATGCATTAAGGTAAAAAATGGGCAGGCTTTAGAACCACTTTAATATTTATTCAATGTATTATTCTTAAAGCATAATGAAAGTCATAGAAACGCTGATGCTTGAATCATGCAGGACCCCTCCATCAAAGCAAGGTTATATTGCATTGCCTAAATTAACAGGTTCAGTATGGCTCAGTTTCCTGCATACTCAGTTTCAGTTGACTAAATTTTTGACATTGCTTCTTTATTTCCGAGTTGAGCAAGTCCCCTAAGGAGATGGTGTTGCTTGGTATAAAAGTTATTTTTTGATCATGGATAGCTGGGCAAATGTTTAGTGTGCTCACAGAAAAAGAATTTACAGCTTCCAATACTAAGGAGACTAATACTGGGCAGGGTCTCCATTTGCCCTCAAAAATGCCTTCAGTTCTTCATGGCACGGATTCCACATCCCACAAACATTCCTTTTGAGATTCTGGTTCATGTTAACAGGATTGCATCATGCAGATTTATCAGCTGCACGCTGATGCTGCAAATCTCCCATTCTGTTACATCCCAAAGGTTTTCTTTTGGAATTAGATCATAGCATCTATGTGTGTGCCACAGCATAAATCGAGATTCGTCAGACCAGCCTCCGCTTTCTGGTCTTGGCAGCAGTGGACCCCAATGTGTTTTTCTCTTGTTATAGCCCATCCTCCTCAAGATTTAATTGGCTGTGCACTCTGAGATTCATTTCTGCGCACCATAATTATACAGTGAATATGAAAAGTCTACACACCCCTGTTAAAGTGTCAGGTTTCTGTGATGTAAAAAAAATGAGACAAAGATAAATCATTTCAGAACTTTTTCCACCTTTAATGTGACCTATAAACTGTACAACTCCATTGAAAAACAAACTGAAATCTTTTAGGGGGGGCATTAGATATACCATGGAACACAGTGAAGACAGTCATCAAGTGGAGAAAATATGGCACAACAGTGATATTACCAAGAACTGGATGTCCCTCCAATATTGATGAAAAGTGCAGAAGAAAACTGGTCAGGGAGGCTGCCAAGAGGCCTACAGCAACATTAGAGGAGCTGCAGAAATATCTGTCAAGTACTGGCTGTGTGGTACATGTGACAACAATCTCCTGTATTCTTCTTATGTCTGGGCTATGGGGTAGAGTGGCAAGACGGAAGCCTTTTCTTACCAAGAAAAACACCCAAACCAAACTAAATTTTGCAAAAACACATCTGAAGTCTCCCAAAAGCATGTGGGAAAATGTGTTATGGTCTGATGAAACCAAGGTTGAACTTTTTGGCCATAATTCCAAAAGATATGTTTGGTGCAAAAACAACACTGCACATCACCAAAAGAACACCATACCCACCGTGAAGCATAATGGTGGCTGCATCATGCTTTGGGGCTGTTTTTCTTCAGCTGGAACAGGCGCCTTAGTCAAGAGGTAGAGGGAATTATGAACAATTCCAAATACCAGTCAATATTGACACACAACCTTCAGGCTTCTGCTAGAAAGTTGAACATGAAGAGGAACTTCATCTTTCAGCATGACAACGATCCAAATCAACAAAGGAATGGCTTCACCAGAAGAAGTTTCAAGTTTTGTAATTGCCCAGCCAGAGCCCAGACCTGAATCCGATTAGAAAATCTGTGGGGTGATCTGAAGGGGGCTGTGCACAGGAGATGCCCTTGCAATCTGACAGATTTGGAGTGTTTTTGCAAAGAAGAGTGAGCAAATATTGCCAAGTCAAGATGTGCCATGCTGATAGACTCATACCCAAAAAGACTGAGTGCTGTAGTAAAATTAAAAGGTGCTTCAACAAAGTATTAGGGTGTGCACACTTATGCAACCATATTATTTTATTTTTTTTTAATTTTACTTCCCTCCACCTAAAAGATTTCAGTTTGTTCTTCAACCGAGTTGTACAGTTTATAGGTCACATTAAAGGTGAAAAAAGTTCTGAAATGATTTATCTTTGTCTCATTTTTTTACTTCACAGAAACCTGACATTTTACCAGGGGTGTGTAGACTTTTTATATCCACTGTAAGAAGAAGCTTTCAGACTATTGAGCTTTTTGAGACACTTGATCTGTCATAATACCTGAAGAAGGAGCGTTAACACTCTTAAACCTTGTACTTTTTTATATTTTCAGTTAGCCACAAAAAGGTATCAGTTTGAAAATGTTTGTTTGCCTTCTCTACCTCTGTAATACATCCTGGCTAACACGGTACATAATCTTTGTTGCTTGCTTATTTTTTAAATAACAAACATGTTATACTTGCCTGCTCTGAGCAATGGTTTTGCACAAAGCACCTCCCATCCTCCTCTTCTTGGGTCCCCCACCGGCGCTTCTTGCCCTTCCCGCTACCCAAACGCACCCAGAGCTCTGGGGCACTCATGCATGCTCACTCCCAAGCTGCCTCGGTGTGTCCATGGGGCACACAGAGCGTGGCTCAGTCTGCCCCCCTCTCCATCCTTACTGGCTGTGATTGATGGCAGCGGGAGCCATTGGCTGTATCTCAGCCAATGAGCAGGGAGAGACCTGGGAGAGCCGAGGCTTCCGTGCCCAGCGCTGGGTCGCGATTGGACTCAGGTAAGTATTAGAAGAAGCTGAGGGAGGAGCTGTACACTGAAGGTTTTTTACCTTCATGCATTTTTCACCTTCACCAAACCTTCAGCCTATAGAACCACTTTAAGTGAGTTACCACAGCTATTCTCAGACCTCTCTCATCAACAAGGTGTTTCTTTTTTTTTTCACTCCATTCTGAGTAAACTCTAGAGACTGTTGTGCATGAAAATCCTAGAAGATCAGCCGTTACAAGAATAAATCAAACCAGCTTGTTTGGTAATAACAATCATTCCAACAATCGCTGAGATTAGTTTCCCCATCCTGGTGTTTGATGCGAACAATTACTGTATCTGTATGATTTTTTGCACTCATTGCTGCAACATGATCAGCTGATTAGATAATCGTCTATACTTATGCATGCATGTAGACAAAAATAAAAGTGCTCTTTACCCAATGGATCCAGACTGGTCAAGCCTGCACCAGGACCCAAGGAGTCTAAGAACATGTCCAAAACCTTTCATACCCATCGTAGTCTTTTGTTGTATATAAAGATTTATGCTCCTCTACCCATAGTAAACGTGTTTTGGCCTCATCTGTGTAGAAATGAACTGAGCATGAAAGATGATATCCGACTGAATCTCCTGGAAGATGGCACACTGATGATCCAAAATACTCAAGAGGCTGATCAAGGCATCTATCAATGTATGGCAAAAAATGTGGCTGGAGAGGTGAAGACTCATGAGGTTACTCTTCGATACTATGGAACACCAAGTACGTTTTTTTATTTACCATATAACTTCATAATAATAATCTGGTTACTTGTTTTAGAGATTAGCGTTTTTAAAATGCAACAAAGGATGACCAAAGTTAAAAGATAAGGGTTTTATTTTAAAAAATGGCACTTGTTTGTGATACACAGTGCTTTTGAAAATTCTAAATGGCATCTAAATAGGGTTTACATCTACTTTAATAATGACTGTGTGACTTAAAAAATAATCTGTATTGCTGATAGCACCTAATCAGATTCTCATTTCCATGCACTAAGGCTTAAATTGATCGTAATAGACAAGTATTATGCTTCTAAGCATATTTCACCTTTTTGTGTCAATGCCGTGCACCCCAACCTAAAGATGGTACAGATCTGTGGATTCTGTAAATTGTGGTATGCTAAAATGTAGGTCTTTTGTGGTGCACTGAGGATGTGCACAAAATTAATGGAATTACGGAATGCCACACTGTGCTTTTGTGCGTTCATGTGCATTGCATTTTTTTGCAAAAACTATACCCCAAAATTTTTGGTCTTTTTTCATATGTTTGGAAAAAAAAGAGAAAACCCAGTGATGATTAAATACCACCAAAAAAAGCTCTATCTGTCCAAAAAAATTTAGTTTGGGTACAGCGTTGCATGACCGTGCAAGTGTCATTCAAAGTGCGACAACGCTAAAAATTGGCCTGGGCAAAAAGGGGGTGAAAGTACCCAGTATTGATGTGGTTAAATAGAACTAAAGTTCCACACTTACTGTGTCGACAGTGAAAGTGCTCATACAATATAAAGACAAAAAACAGGTGCTCATGGTGTCCCCACATAGACTGACACTCCACATCAGATATTGATCCTCTATTGCTAGACAGGTCGATTATCGCTTTTGGGGTGGTCTACGCATACCTTGGTATGCCTTGGTTCTGTGGGTCCTCTGTCTGAGGTGCTCCACCACTCATACAATAAAATACCAGGGGAAAGATCTCATAGCGTAAAACCATTCATTTAATAAAAAGTGCAGATAAAGGCATACATCAAACTCACATTTACAGGCACCTCTGAAGCCGGCACTGGGTATATACAACTTGTATGGCGAAAGATGGCCGTCACAGCAATGTTCCTCCATACAAGTTGCATATGGGACTTTAATTCTGTTTAATTGATGCTCTGGACTCATGCACCTTTTCACTGTTGATGGTATATATATTTTGAGTATTGTTGAAGTGAGCAGCGTGGCTTTAATCTTTTATATAAGTTTGGTCTTTGTGTTTAGTATAGCACATTGGGATAACTGCAGCATCTATTATCTCCTTTTGATTGATTTTCCTATAGGTTTACACACACACACACACACACACACACACACACATATATTAGCACAATTTTTTTTTTGCACATTCTCTTGCACAGGGTCCAATATACACTTAATCTTAGCCAAAAGGGTACCGCAATTCGAAGATGTGAATCTGGCCGCCTATGCATACATATTAGGACTCCTGGAGAGCTAAAAGAGTGGAAGAAGACAAGCGGCCACATTTGAAATTAACTTGCAGTCAATATGAGTTTAGAATTAAGATGGAAAGGAGAAAATTGATAGGAGTGAGATTTTTCTGAGCAGTCCATAACAATTCCGCAATGAAATGACAGTTCATTAATATGATTAGGAGAGTGAATTCTATGAACAAATTTGATTAAACGTGGCTGTGAAAAAATCTGTGATCCTTTGTAAAACTGTGGTCTTTTGACTTTTTTCTGAAACAGCCAGGCCCAGTTTTGTGATTCAGCCCCAAAACACAGAAGTTTTGATTGGTGAAAGCATTACTTTGGAATGTAGCGCAGCAGGCCAGCCACAACCAAGGATCACATGGACCAGAGGAGACAGGACCCCACTGCCAAGTGACCCTCGTATTAACATCACACCCTCTGGAGGACTGTATATCCAGGATGTGAACCAGGAGGATGCTGGAGAGTACGCATGTTTTGCATCAAACACTGTAGACACTATTCACTCCACGGCTTACATTATAGTCCAAGGTATGTACAGACAGACGCAGTGTTTTCTGCTCTTTTCTAATTGTTATTACTACAATGGGGTGCCCCTATGCACAAGGGGCTTTAAAGGAAAATTTCTCTTTCAAGTTTCTTGCATCCATACTGTGTCACTGACCAGAAAATAAGGTTTGCAAATAAGGACTGCAGACTTTTCCCTGAATTTCCTAATCTGCCTATCTGTTCTGCACCAAGTAATCAAATTGTGGCCAATGGATCAGAATGACAGCCAAGCAGCCAGCGTTTTCAGAATAAGATTTGCATTAGCTATCTTTCTCTTTGAAAAGTTTTACTTTAAGAAAGCTTGGTAAGAGCATGGGCTGTGTGATTTGCGATGATGCACTTATTTATCACTTTTCTGGCTGCATTGCTTTCCTTTTTCAGTTTGAGTTATTTCATTTTTTGTTGCTATTTACTTATATGTATTTTTTTTGTTTGTTTGCTTTTAGCATCTGCCGTAAAAAAATAATTAGATGGAAAATGAAATAGTAAAGCTAACTTTTTGCCTCTGAGAGGAATGATGAACATTTTTGCAGGTGTAGGCAATTATGAAATTCATTTCTAAAATCCACTCGAGCAATTTATTTGCGGATGTTGTAATGGAGTCAGTTGTGATCCTGTTTTTTGTCCTTGAATCGTTTTATATACGATATATGAAAGTCCTGAGTCCTGGTCATCTGGCTGACCCAGCTGCAGTCTTGTTTCCATCAATATCCCTCCATAAGTATTCCTGCTTAATCAGGTCTCCCACGTCAGCCAGCTGGATCCTAGCCACTATAGAAAATCAACAATCTCTTTGGTGGGGGCTCTTCTAAGTACTATGCCTAAACTGATGATAATAATTATCTTCAGTGCCAAGTCAGGATATTCTAACCCTAGAGATTGCATTTAAACTGAAAATAAGGCATATTTGATTATTTGGGGAGATGGAGGTTCCATATTAACCCCTTAACACCGCCTCCAAGCGGCCCTTTTTAACAGGCTTTAATGCTCAAGAGGCAACATGGCTTCTGCTTTATATGACTGCTTTGCTTGGCACTCACAGAGGTCATGTGATTGGGAGTCCACCTTGCTGACCTTATCAGAAGCCTTTACCAAGAGCTGTCAATAAATGCTCGGTCGCTGTGCTATGTGTGCGCTCTCGGCACACACACCTCCTACCCCAATGAATGCATATGTATGATGGCTGGACTTTAACCCTTTTGCTGCCAGAGCCTTTTTTATTTTTTTTTTTTTTCTTTAATTTTTTTATTTTTTTGCACGCGTTTAAAAAATAATTTTAGCCCAGAAGATTGCATAAAACCCCAGAACATTATATATTTTCTAAAAGCAGACACCATAGAGAATAAAATAGCAGTAGTTCCAATTTTTTTTTTTATGTTACATGATATTGGCAAAAAGATCTAGGAAACCAGTAAAAAATACACTAAAGTTAATTTTAGGGCACACAAACGCAATAAATTACTCAATTTTTTTGGTAACACATAAAAGATGAGGTTGTGCTAAGTAAATATATACCCAACATCTCAAACCTTAAAATTTGTGTGCACCCGTGAAATGGCAGCAAACCTTAAGTACCCTATATTTTTCATAAGTAACGCTTTAAAAGCTGCTACAGTCATCTGTTTAGCATTATGCAGGAGCTCTGGTGCTAGAATTATTGCTCTCACACCGGCATGTGCAGCGATTTGTAACATGTATCACAATCAAAGTTTTCATACATAGGCTCCCCCCGACACGCGTGTTTATGTCCATACGTGCGTGTATGTGAGAGTGGGGGGCCTCAAAGATTTTTTTTTTTTTTTTTTTTTTTTGTTCGGCTTTCATACTTGGGTGTAACTTTTATTTTTAATTTTTTTCTATCACATGCAGGTCTAAAAGACCCCTGGTGTCTTATTTGTTTTCCAATTAATCTAATACAGTGCAGATCAGATGTTCCAATACTGAGCCTCAGCCACAACACCTTTTCTTAGGCTGACTTTTTTTTAAATAACAAGCAAGACAGCAGGATCATGTGACCTGATTTTGGAGGACCATTTTGTAGTCCTTCACAGAGGATTTTAATAAAAAACAAAAAAGGATTTTAGTTCATATATTTAGCATTTCTCCACAGAACTGTGCCTCACCGTTCACTTTATATTAACTATATAGTAGAAATAGGGCAGAACAATAAGAAAGGCCTGCACATTACATTATGTACATTGTCTTTTCAGCTGTTCCTCAGTTCACCATTGTTCCACAAGACCGGAATGTGTTTGAAGGCCATAATGTGGATTTCCATTGTGAAGCTCAAGGAAATCCACAGCCAGTAATTGCTTGGACCAAAGGAGGTAACAGGCTTCATGCAGTATTTTAAATGCAGCTCAATAGCACATCATCCAAGAAGTACATTTTTTTCTGCTTGCCCTCATCAGGAAGCCACAAACAGCTTAACAGTGAAACCCTTTGCTTAGGCCGAGACATTACACTGCTATTTAGATTAATAGTGTTATGACTGCTTTGAGGCTTTTCCTGTCTTTTGTTTAAACACACCAGTAAGTTATCAAAAAGGGATTAAGAAGCGGATTACACATGTGCTAAATCCCAGACACCACAAACTTATTGGGCCTTATTTAACCTTGGTGAAAAAAAAAAATCTGATACCCCACAGAAGGGAAATATCAGCTTGCCCACTACACAGAAGTGCACAGAAGCTGCTTTGTGACTATTTGATGTGGAATGATGCATGTGATGGGTCCTTACATTGTGTCTTAAATGGATTTTTCATTTTCAGTAAATATAATGGAAAAATGCTTTGGAAAATTATGTAGGGTCCTTATTAATTGATTGCTATTGATTCATTCATTGGAACTTGCACAGGCAGCCCCATAGTTACATAGTAGGTGAGGCTGAAAAAAGACACCAGTCAGTCAAGTCCAACCTTGTGTGTGTGTGATTATATGTCAGTATTACGTTAGTATATCCCTGTAGGTTGCGGTCGTGAGGTGCTTATTTAAGAGTTTTATGAAACTATCAATGCCTCCCGCTGAGACCACCGCCTGTGGAAGGGAAATTCCCACATGCTATCTTTCTGAAGCTGAGATGAAGGTGACTGTGATACCATTATTAGGGCTCCTTAAAACGGGCAATTAATTCTACAGTAGCATTAATGCACCTATAGCGTTAAAAGCATTTTGGTTGCATTGCACAGGCGTTCATGTTGTATCAGGCAACGCACCTCAAACACCATGGGATATGTGTTGTTTTTTTTTTAATTTGTACAAATCACTAATTGACTCTTAGGTGTGTTTACAGTGCGTTTATGGTGCAATTGTGGTGCATTTCAATAGAAGTGAATGGAGGTGGCTGCAAAGCATCAACGCCTGCCGAACTATGCAGGCAGTGTTCATTTTATTTCAATGTGATGCAAGGCAATGCTAACGTTGCAGCATGAAAACCTCCATCCACTCCCTATTTTAACTATGTTGAGTGCCGTTAATGGTTAGTCAAGAAGCAGTAAAAACACGACCCACCTATTTTCAATGCTTGTGTGAAAGAGCCCTTAGTTTGATTTCAGAGCATCTGATTTAGTCACCTACTCCACACTGGCATCGTTGTGCCAATAAAGTGGTTCTGTTATGATGGGGCTTTTCTATGGGAGACCTGGAATACAAATCCATCAACCACACATACCCTTTATGCCACTGAACATCCAGGTGCACAGCCCACTGTAGTACTGTGATAAACAAATCCTCTCCAAAGTGAGGGAAATCTTACGTTTTTGGATTTGACCTCACTTTCAAAGGTCAACCGAATAAATAGAGAGGTTGAGTCTCCCCAGCAGGGGCACTCAGTAAAGAAAGAACCTTGACAGAGTTGATTACCCCTATCCTACACTATCCAAAATGAAAAAGAAATTAGCCGTAGATACAATGCTAAAGACTTAATCTTCACATGCCTAGAATTTGAGGTTAGAAGAAAGGAAGTTTCTTAGGTTACTGAAAGCCTTCTTTACCGTTGGAGCAGTAAAAATGTGGATCCCTCTCCCCCAGGAAGTGGTAATAGCTGAGAGTGTTAACAGCTTCAAAAAAATGTAGATGCCTTCCTCGGGAAACAGAATATACAGGGCTATGGGAATTGTTGGAGACTGAAAATCACACACACACATAAGTTCATAAGTTGATATGAATTAACCTGAGTCCTTTTTTTTTTTTTTTTTTTTTTCTTCCTTTTTTTTTTTTTCTTTTTTTTTTTATCTTTATTTATGCATATAAGAAAAGCATACTAGTCCATCAATAGGTACAGAAGACTCAAATAGACTGGCAGCATCCAAAAAAATAGATTCATTATCAAAAACCAATTGCCTCAATCTTTAAATGATGTAACCTAGACAGTCAGATATATGAACATTTTTAGTACTAGCTAGATACAGTGTACATGGACACTGTAGACTTTAAAAGAACTTAATATAAATGGCAGGGCGTTTCATATAGAGTCTTGCAGTCAGCAGAGTTAGCAAATTGGTTTCAGAGCAGCTGGAGGAGAGCCAGTCTGTACCAGTCTCCAGCTTTCACCCACCCAGAACTAATGATACTTCCAAGCACCATGACATTGGGTTAAACCTGTTTATTTAAGCACATTAAGTGCAATATTTAAATAATTATAGTCATCAGAGGAACCAATTTGTCTCCTAGTCCACAAGAAGTCTTTGCTGCAAACTTTAAATGCACAGATATTGGGCATTGGAGCTGGGGGAGCAATGTCAATAATGCCATGGTTCCCAGAACAATATCCATCTAAGTATAGAGCTTTGAGAGGGGAGTGTGGGCTACACATGTTTAGGGAGATAGGAGTAAAAAGACAAGGAAATTAGTGATAAGTTTTGTTCCCAATGTTAGATTGACTGCACTGTGCAGTACTGTGGTCTGTTTGGCCATCCCCAGTGCAGAGAATTACAGTCAGCTAAAATAAGGATAGCTTCAGGTAGTTATACTAGATGTATTTCAAAACACATTTTATGTCGTTATAATAAATACCCGGATGAAATGTCTGTATAATATGTTACATATTCTGAACAGTTGAAAAAACTTTGTTGTAAACTACTTGCCCTGCTGGTCAACTCTAATTATTTTTTGTCTCATCTTAAACTGTCGATAACAGTTGTCCTTCTGTTTGCTGGGAATTAACCTCAGATTTTTACAGAATGTTCTCAGGATTATTGCTGTATCGTGTCCTTTCTCTTATTTCTCATTCAAGTCTAATCCCTCTGAGATTAATATTAAATAAATGACTCAGAACTGTTTATTTGATTATGTGCTCTGTGTTTATTGGGTAATAAATTTGTGCTCTGTTAGGAAACCCCCTGTCTGTTGACAGAAGGCATCAAGTCTTGTCTTCTGGGACATTGAGGATTCTTCGTGTGGCGTTGCATGACCAGGGCCAGTATGAGTGTCAAGCTGTAAACATTGTTGGGTCTAAGAGCTCTTCAGCACATCTGACTGTACAAGCCAGAGGTAAGAGTTCTCACGGGTCCCTGTGTCCTGCTCAAGCTTCTCTGTACTCTGTTGAATAGGAATGAGATCCCAGACTGTGTTCTGGTGGCATACAGCCAGCTCTCTGTAACCCTAACTAGTCATTTGAATACATTTTGAATAAAACTCAACATTCATGCCTTAAAATAACAACAAAAAGCTATGTGATTTTCTATGTACATACTCCTTTCACTGGGATAAATAATATATTTTAATATTAAGAAAAACTTAAAGTGGTTGTAAACCCTTACATATACCCAGTGAGGTCACTGGTCTCAGGGGATACACAGAGATTAAACAAATCCTACATACGTTGTACCTGTTTATCTGCAGTCTTCTCTTCTCTACATCTGTTCAAAGTCCAGAATTTATAAAGTTTGTCTGAGAGTTCATTAAAAAAGGAGCGGAGAGCTGAAATTACACACTGCAGAGTGAAGTTAGGAGAGCTCTGAGAGATGATTGGAGGGAGAGGACACCCCCCCTTTATTGGAGGGAGGGGACACCCTTCCCCCCCCCCGATTGAAGGAAGGGGCTCCCCCCCCCCCGATTGGAGGGAGGGGGACATCCTCCCCCCTTCACACATCACACAAGAACAGAGCTGAGGCTGTTAATCAGCTGGAGACCCCCTCCCCTGTCACTATTTTTCAATTGATGTCAGGAAAACTTGTCAGAAGTGATTCATGCTGATAGCAATGGAAAAAACAGGTAGACAGAAAAGACAAGGATACACTATAGAGGAATATTTTTTGTTCTGGTTTCATGTCTGAGGTTTACAACCACTTTAAAATATAATTTTTTTATTCTACCTCATACGAATCTACATTTGCAGGGGCATTTGATTCTGGTATTCTGTAACTTTTTCCATATTCTATGCTGAGGCTTCTGTGCTCTGCACTGTCTAGCAGTTACAGGTTAGAGAGTGTTCAGTTCATAGTTCCAGAAGGGCACAGAAAAGTGGAGAATCATGAAACAAGAAAGATAAGAAAATATAATGGAGCTGAATAGCATTTAGGTTGCAAGTAAAAAATGAGTTTCTGTGAGGTCTTGTGCTGCTTTTCAGTGATAGAGACCAACTACCAGGCTCCCCAATTCCTCTAATCTCTATATATAACTTTTTTTCCAGTGATGCCCAGTGAAGTCACAGTTCCTTTTTGGCCTCTTCCTTCTCCAGTGGTGGGCAAATTTTAAATACTGTAGAGAGCAGCGTCCTGTATTGACATGGGATCGCCCTCTGCAGCATTCTCTTGTCTCGAGTCCAAGACCAGGGCGGAGAGATGACGCCCAAGGCTCACAGGAAGTGGTTTGTATGACCCTGGGTATCATTCAACCCAACAGGCAAACATCACTAGATCAGTGAGTGGGTGAATGGGTTAATCTGCAGGGGATGGCACCAGAGATCGGGGAGCTGTTTTTTTGGTTTTAGGCTGCTCTAAACGATCTATTTTTTCTGCTTATACCCAAGCTAGACTTAAACACAGGAATGAAGCTCCAAGAAAATACATTTTACACCCTTCAAACTAGGTAAAGTTAGATCCATCAGTATGTATCTTTCAACTGCTTTAGGTCACCTTGGAACTACCAAAACCCTCAAGCCCACGTAATTGCATACCTCTCCTTGGCAGAAGGAACCCCCCCAGTGTTCACATACTTGGATGGAAGCACAGCTTCCTATAGACTTAAAGAAAGAACTTTGGGAAAAAAAATTTCCCCCATGCAAGTGGGGCTGTGCCTGCACTGCATTGGTTTAATGTTTGTTTTTGTCTAGGGGTGAGGAGAGCAAAGATATACTTATCTAATCCACTAATCCTCCAAGAGAAAGACCAGTACCTGCTGCTTCTGTTCCCCTGCACGCTAAAGGTGCTGAGCATTGATTGTTCCTGACATCATCACACCCATAGACCAGCTCCGGGTGTGAGGACTGCAGGAACAGTCCACTGTTGGAGGTTGGGGAGAGTTGTTTTCCGGAGGATCGAAGGATCAGGTACGTATAGCCTTTCTGTGTGCCCCTGGACAAACGAGCAGTTCACCCATGCAGTGCTGGTAGAGCCCCACTGCATGGGAACATTTTTTCCACCAGCTTTAAATGGAGCTATTTTTCACTTTGAGAGGCAGCCACCACCACAGAAAGGCAATTTTGCACTTGATTGGAGGGGTCCTAGGTTAGATCATTTTAAGGGGCTTTGGAGGGAGCTATTTTTTTATTTTTTATAGTCAAAGTATAGTTGGTAATCTATTTGATTTTGTCTATTGTGTGAGATGGAAAAACAAAACTTAAAATTTGGAACTTGTAGAACATGTAAGCATAACCGTGTGAATGTCTGCATGCATGTTCACATAGCTTGGTCTGTACTTTAATTGGTCACTTCATCTGAAAGTTTTGAGTAGATTCTCATTGGTTGGATGATGTGTGGGTTTTGTCTCGTAGGGGCTCCAACAATAACATTACTGTCCTGGATTCCTAGCTACACCCTCTTCCCCTCTTTAGTAAGGAGGGCAGAGCTGGGGACATGTCTGATCTCTATAAAATCCCAGACTGATCCATATAAGTGCAGATTACGCATTGGCTGAACTGACCCTATATTCGTTTTCATTATCACTCATGCAGTATCTTGTGTTTTTGTGAATACAAGGCATTTTGTAAATGGCAGTGATATATTGTGAGCCTGAATTTCCTACTCTTGATTTTGGCAGGGTTCTCTCTCAGAAGCTGGCTGGCCAGCCAAGGTTTTTGTTTTGTGGAATAAGTGCAGATTTTCTAAAAGACATAAATAATTTTTATTACTATTTACAACATGCTGAACATTGTATTAAAAAGTATAACTCAAAACCCTGAGATTTCTGTGCAGACCCTGATGGACTGTTTCAAAGAATGTCCATTTAATAAGCTTTAGTTTAATTGCATTTCAGCATTGGATAAGGGGATACAATGAGATATTTGAGCCTTGCAGTTACTTCAGTCCCAGGATCAGGTTTCCCTGCCTACGTTTTTCTTTGTGAGCATAATGTGGATTTTTCAGGAGATTTATCAACTTCAACATATAGCAATGAATGGTGCTTTAACTGTTCTTTTGCCTAAGAGTTCTTAAGAAGTAACAGGGCAACAGGATCACATACAGAGAATCCAGTGGATTTTTAACATCAGCCGAGCTAATGGTGCAGTAACTGAAAGTAGTTACAAGTTCGCTATATGGCTAAAGTTTGTGGACAACTGACATCACACCCTTCAAATTATTGAGTTTAGGTACTTCCAGTGAAGAGTACTGTTAATGTGACAGCATACAAAGACATTTTAAATAATTGTGCACTTCCAGCTTTGTGACCACAGTTTGGGCAAGGCCCTTTTCTGTGCACAAAGCCAGCCCCATAAGGAGTTGGGTGTAGAGAAATTTAAGTAGCCTGGTCTCAACCCTATTGAGAACCTTTTGCATAAATTAGATTGCAAGCCTGGGCTACTACTTGTCCTGCCTCAGTACCTAACGTCACAAATTTTGGTTTGGCCAAATGGGCACACTTTAGAATCTTGTGGAACGTCTTTACAGAAGAGCAGAGGCTATCAGAGGCACAAAGAGGAAGTCAACTTCATATTAATGCCCATTAGATTAGAAAAGGATGTCCAACAAGCTTGTGTATGTGTGATGGTCGGGTGTCTAGAAGCTTTTGGATATATATGGGTTGATTTACTAAAATTGGAGAGTGCACAATCTGGTAGCCAATCGGCTTCTAACTTCAGCTTGTTCAATTAAACTTTGACAAAAAAACTGAAGCTGATTGGTTTCTATGCAAAGCTGCACTAGAGTTTGCACTCTCCAGTTTTGGTAAATCATCAACAGTGTGTACCCAGTAGTTACAGTATTAGAGCACATCAGCCTTTTATGAATCACTAAATGCTGTTTTGTTTTTATTCTCTTGACTTTTTTCAGTTACACCGGTTTTTGCTACTGTGCCCAGTGACATGACAGCAGAAGTTGGCACTGAAGTTCAGATTCCTTGTAGTTCCCAAGGGGACCCTCTGCCAGCGATAACATGGAATAAGGTAACTTCTGGCATTCATTGGTACTGCTAATGTTTTTTACCCCACTGCATTGCTGCCAGTTTTTAACACCAATTTATTTATGATTTATTAATCACTGTAAATGTGTATATACTTTTCTTTCTCGAACATCACGGGACACAGAGCCTCAGTAATTACTGATGGGTTATATAGGTATCACTGCTGATTTGACACCGGCACACCCTAACCAGGAAGTTCAACCCCCTATATAATCCCTCCTCCTTGCAGGGATACCTCAGTTTTTACGCCAGTATCTTAGGTGATGGACGTGTAAAGATGTCCTGTGCTGAGCTCCAAAGGGATTATCCTATATCCTATGCTGGGGCAGGCCAGGCGAACCGGATCCATTCCAAAGTGTCTTTTCTAGGCCGAATTGGATGGTACCCGGGCCTCGTGTCCGAAGAAACGAGGTTTTACCTGTAACGCTTCTCTGTTTAGAGAGCTGGACCCCGCATATTAGAAAATGTTTTTTCTAGCCTAATTTCTAGCCGGGTGCTTTACAGGGCCAGAATTGTGGATCCCCCTATTCGTAGGGGGCCCCAGTCTCTGACGGTTTTTCAAACTGAGCCCACCGTGGGAGGCGAAGATTGGGTCTGTACAACAAACCCTGCGGCTGGATAAGGTAGGTGAGATTCCACAGAATTTTTTAATTCTAGTAGGTTTCTCCTTTAAGGTAAATGCATGCTATGCCTATTGTGACCACCGGGGGCTGCCAAGAGCACAAACCTTCTCATGCTGATGTCTGTCTCAAGTGTTCGACGCTGCACAAGCTCCTCCGGCCGGCTCCAGGTAGGATGGATGGGGGGCTCTCCTCAGGGGTATCTCCACCCAGACTAGGGGGGCCGCAGGTGATCTGTAAGGCGGTTAGACACCGCATTTTCACCGCCGTCGCGGCCGCTGCCGCCACCATTGCACGGTCAGGCCATCACTACCGGCCTCCTCCCCCTCCCCCAGCCTCCTCCATGTGGGTTCAGAAGGGTCGGCTAGCGCGGGAAGCGCTCATTTTTTCAAAAAAACAGGGGGGGGGGGCGTCAGCACAGGTCCTCAGACGCCCACAGGACCGGCTGCAGGCTATTTAAGGCACTGATTGCAGGTGCACTAAGCCTTCTGGAGGGACACAGAGCTGACGGTCGCATGTAAGGTGGGACACAGGCATTCTCCTAGGCAGCATTTACTAAAGTAACACCAGACTGGGCATTGGGTAGCACGGCTTTTAGCCAGACTACATCGCTCAGCAGTCAGTGTTCATCTTGTGATACCTCCACCTTGTTGCTTTGCACTATGGGTAGAAGAGGTTCAAGCACCCCAAGAACCAGAGACTCTAGGGGATCTCGTTCAGATTCTGAGGGCCCCCTGTCTGCAGCATCCTCCCCCCCTGAGGGGCCAGGGACGGCTAGCCAGGGAGAGCCTTCGGGGTCAAGGGCTATACCTGCTTCTGGCACTTCAGTCCCTGTATACATTACTGGGATACAGGAGAGGAATCTCTTTCAGAGGATCGGGATGGGACGGATGATCCCTCTTCAGAGGAATCAGGTGGAGGGTGCCCCTCTGCGACTTCCCAAGAGGAGAAAGTCTTAGTGCAGATCCTTACTGGATTGGTGCGCTCCACATTTAAGTTGCTCATATCTGAATCAGTTAAAGTACCCTCTTCTTCTTTAGGGTCACTGAAACCTCCTCAAGCAGCACAGGCTTTTCCTGTTCATAATTTACTTGAAAAGCTCCTTTATGCTGAGTGGGATCACCCAGATAAATGTTTTTTTCCGCCGAAAAAGTTTTCAACACTTTATCTTATGGAAGAAAAGTTTATGAAAATGTGGGGAGTACCGGCCATTGATGCCGCAATTTCCTCCGTAAATAATAGTCTGACTTGTCTTGTAGACAATGCTCAGGGTTCCTGTAGATAAGAAGATGGAATCCCTATTGAAGGATGTTTTCTCCTTAGCAGGTTCAGTGGCTCAACCTGCAGTAGCAGCGATTGGAGTCTGTCAATACCTAAGAGACCATGTTAAGCAGATCATCAAGGTTTTACCTGAACAGCAGGCCCAGGGGTTGGCTAACCTTCCAGCGGCCTTATGTTATGTTGTTGATGCCATCAGAGATTCTATCATGCAAACCTCTCGTCTGTCGCTGGGGTTAGTGCATATACGTAGAATCCTATGGTTGAAGGGTTGGTCAGCCTAAGCACCATGTAAGAAGCTCCTGGCTGGGTTTCCATTTCATGGTGAAAGGTTGTTTGGAGAAGACTTGGATAACTATATCAAGAGAATCTCTTGTGGGAAAAGCACTCTCTTACCTGTTAAGAAGAAGAGTAAGCGTCCCTCTTTCAAACGGACTCTTTCCCCAGCGCCGGGGGCTTCAGCCTCCAGGCAGTCTCGACGGCCTTCTCCGTCTGGGTCCAGAGACAAGAGTCAACCCCAGGGACAAAAGAAGTCCTGGGGGAAGAAGCCTACTAGGCAAAACACTAAGACCTCTGCATGAGGGGGCGCCCCCGCTCGCTCGAGTGGGGGGAAGACTGCGACAGTTCTCAGGGCTCTGGCAGGAGGATTTCCAGGACAGATGGGTAATCTCCACGGTAACCTTAGGGTACAAGCTGGAGTTTCAGGAATTTCCTTCTCCTCGTTTCCTCAGGTCAAGTGTCCCCAGAGATCTGGAGAAGAATCAGTCGCTCCTTCTAGCGTTAGAGCGACTTTTTGTCGCAGGAGGTCATTATGGTAGTCCCCGCGGAGGATCAAGGATTGGGTTTCTATTCCAACCTTTTTATGGTCCAAAAACCAAATGGGGATGTCAGACCCATTTTGGATTTAAGGGATCTGAACCAATTCCTAAGGATTCAATCCTTCCGCATGGAATCAATTCGGACAGTAGTCTCCACCCTGCAGGGAGGAGAATTTCAGGCATCGATAGACATCAGAGATGCATATCTGCATGTGCCCATTTTTCCTGCTCATCAGAAGTTTCTGCGCTTCGAGATAGGAGGACACCATTTCCAGTTTGTGGCTCTGCCTTTTGGGATAGCCACTGCACCTCATGTGTGTTCACAAAGGTCTTGGCTCCTCCTCTGGCCAGATTAAGGGCTCAGGGTATAGCTGTCATAGCATACCTAGACGACCTGCTCCTGATAGACCGGTCGGTAGCCTCCTTGAACGGGAACCTAAGGAGACCACAGTCAGGTATCTGGAACACCTAGGTTGGATCCTCAACCTAGAAAAATCTTTCCTAAAACCAGTAAGAAGACTGGAGTATTTGGGTCTGATCATAGATACAAGCCAGGAGAAGGTATTTCTACCTCAGGCAAAGATCACTGCCTTAAGGGAGCTGATCCTGGCAGTCAGGACCAAGAAGGGTCCCTCTGTCTGCCTTTGTATGGGGCTGCTGGGAAAGATGGTGTCTTCATTCGAAGCGGTTCCCTATGCTCAGTTCCATTCAAGACTACTGCAGCACAGTATTCTGTCGGCCTGGAACAAGAAGGTTCAGGCATTAGACCTTCCGATGCACCTGTCTCATGCGGTGCGTCAGAGCCTCAATTGGTGGCTCATACCCAAAAATCTGCAGAAGGAAAAATCCTTTCTGCCGGTTACCTGGACGGTGGTAACAACAGATGCCAATCTGTCGGGTTGGGGAGCAGTTCTGGAACAGTCTGCGGTTCAGGGGGTATGGTCCAAGACCGAGGGGACCTTACCCATCAACATTCTGGAGATCCGTGTGGTATATCTTGCCCTAAAGTCCTGGACTATCAGGCTACAGGGTTGCCCGGTCAGGATCCAGTCCGACAATGCCACAGCAGTGGCTTATGTCAATCATCAGGGAGGCACCCGGAGCCGAGCTGCTCAAAAAGAGGTGAACCAGATCTTAGTCTGGGCAGAGATGCATGTGCCATACATATCGGCAGTTTTCATTCCAGGGATAGAGAACTGGCAGGCGGACTATTTAAGTCGCCAGCAGTTACTTCCAGGGGAATGGTCTCTGCATCCCGAGGTCTTCTGGGCCATATGCCAAAGATGGGGGGATCCAGATGTAGATCTCTTTGCATCCCGATTCAACAAAAAGATAGACAGATTTGTGGCAAGGACAAAAGATCCTCTTGCACACGGGACGGATGCGTTGGTGATTCCGTGGCATCGGTTCTCACTGATTTATGCATTCCCGCCTATTCTGCTACTGCCACGACTACTTCGCAGGATCAGACAGGAAAGGAAGTCAGTACTTCTGGTGACCCCCGCTTGGCCAAGAAGGACGTTGTATGCGGAAATAGTAAAGATGACGGTGGGTTCCCCGTGGACACTACCGGTACGACCAGACCTGTTATGTCAGGGTCCAGTGTTCCATCCTGCCTTACAAATGCTAAATTTGACGGTTTGGCTATTGAGACCCACATTCTGAAGAGTCGTGGGCTTTCAGGTCCTGTGATATCTACCTTGATCAATGCAAGGAAGCCAGCTTCCAGAATGATTTATCATGGAGTCTGGAAAGCCTATATATCCTGGTGTGAATCCAGGGGTTGGCATCCCAGAAAATATGTGATTGGTAGAATTCTTGATTTTCTACAATTGGGATTAGAGATGAAGCTGGCCTTGAGTACCATCAAGGGCCAGGTCTCGGCCTTATCAGTATTATTTCAATGGCCACTTGCTTCGCATTCTTTGGTCCGAAACTTTATGCAGGGGGTGACGCGTCTTAATCCTCTGGTTAGGGCGCCCCTAAACCCCTGGGACTTGAACTTGGTTCTGTCTGTGTTACAGAAACAGCCTTTTGAACCAATACGTCAAATTCCTTTGGTCTTGCTGACAAGGAAGTTCATTTTTCTGGTAGCCATCTCTTCTGCTAGAAGAGTATCAGAATTAGCAGCTCTTTCCTTTAAAGAGCCTTATTTCTCATCCTAGTTTTTTACCGAAGGTGGTTTCAGATTTTGATCTAAACCAAGACATTGTTCTACCTTCCTTTTTTTCAGATCCCTGTTCTCCGGAAGAAAGATCACTACATTCTTTGGATGTAGTAAGAGCAGTTAAGGCCTATCTGGAAGCGACTGCTCAGATTCGCAAAACGGATGTTTTGTTTGTGCTGCCAGACGGTCCCAGTAGAGGACAAACAGCATCAAAAGCTACCATTTCTAAATGGATTCGACAATTGATTATTCAGGCTTACGGTTTGAAACAGAAGATTCCTCCGTTTCAGATCAGGGCACATTCCACAAGGGCTATTGGTGCTTCTTGGGCAGTGCATCACCGGGCCTCTATGGCTCAGATCTGCAAGGCCGCAACCTGGTCTTCAGTCCATACATTCACCAAATAATGTTGATTGGGAGAGTGAAGTTCCATTATAAACTGTGATTTTTTTAATTCAGATTTTCCATTGATTTCAGATTACAATAAACGACTAAACTATCAAGATAAATAATTGAGTTCCTGCTGCTGCAAAGGAGACAAGCTAAAATGTCCACTTTGCTAACCATTCCATGGGTCCAAAACCTTGCATGGTCCTGCTGCAACACAACTACATTACATAGACAGGTCCATGATGCTTGAGTGCATGATCCATAGGTTTGTTGAAATGAGCCAGAGGCATTTACGTATGTTAATTATGCAAGCAAGCAATGTAGACCCATCTATGTGGTGTGATTAGACTGTCATGATTGCTTTTGCCATTAATAGTGTACATACACTATATTACCAAAAGTATTAGGACGCCTGCCTTTACATGCACATAAACTTTAATGGCATCCCAGTCTTAGTCTGTAGGGTTCAATATTGAGTTGGACCACCCTTTGCAGCTATAACAGCTTCAATTCTTCTGGGAAGGCTGTCCACAAGGTTTAGGAGTTTGGACTGAAGGAACTTGACTGGCCTGCACAGAGTCCTGACCTCATCCCGATAGAACACCTTTGGGATGAATTGGAGCAGAAACTGTGAGCCAGGCCTTTTCATCCAACATCAGTGCCTGACCTCACCAATGCGCTTCTGGAAGAATGGTCAAGCATTCCCATAGACACACTCCTAAACCTTGTGGACAGCCTTCCCAGAAGAGCTGAAGCTGTTCTAGCTGCAAAGGGTGGGCCAAATCAATAGTGAACCCTACAGACTAAGACTGGGATGTCATTAAAGTCCATCTGCGTGTAAAGGCAGGTGTCACAATACTTTTGGTAATGTAGCGTATGATTGGATTGATGGCTGACGTGAGATTGCGTATAGTAATTGGATAAATAACTGTTGCAGGATGGAATACAGATTACTGAGAGTGGAAAGTTTCACGTCAGTCCTCAAGGATTGACTATTCAAGATGCTGGCCCAGCAGACCAAGGTCGATATGAATGTGTAGCAAGAAATAACATTGGATATTCTTCGGTGAGCATGGTGCTGACTGTAACAGGTGAGAAAATAAAAAGATTTATTCAGTAAATGTTATAATCTCTCAAAGATAACCTAGCAGCAGTCTGCCATGACCATATTACTTGATCCAAAACAAATATCAAGCATAATAAACTTAGAGGATGAATCCAATGTGGAGAATGCCAGAGCCTAACATGTAACAAGGGATGGTTGGCACATCCCTGAAACTAATTCCACCAAGTTCAGCTGATAATAAAAAAAGCTGGAAGGATTCCTAAATGCACAGACCTAACTATAATAATATCGGGGATTGTTGATCCTGGGAATGTCTGATTACCATAGGCCTCAGGGAGAATTTTTTTTCCCTGTTGGAGCAAACTGGGCCCTGCTTTAAGGGCTTGTTTACACTAGCGGTAGGCCTTGAAGAGCAGTCCACTGTGGGTTGCAGTTCAGAGGACGTTTGACAGGTGCTCAGGAGGTGTTATGCCTGTTTTAACTCTTAAAAGCCCACACCACTGCGTGGGATTGTTCCATTTACTTCAATAAGTTGCATTAGTCAGGCTGTACTAGTTGCCAAATGCAATGGGAGGGGAGTTGTGTATACCCCCCATGTGGTTGCCATTGCAGCTTGGTGGAGGGTGGTAACAATGCAGCTCAACTGCCTGTTTTTAATATCGCCCCCCAACTGCAAGTGTAGGCTAGGCCTATAAGTTTGGGGGTTTTTTGCCTTACTCTGGATCAACTGTGGGTATATTCTGTATAGAGAAGTTTTCAATGTATTCATTTTTTTTTCTGTTGGTTGAGCTAGATGGATTTGTTTTTTTATTAACCCAACTATGTAAACGTAATCCACTGAAAAGTTAAACCAGTTTGGAGCTTAGGCTACATTAATGGTGTAATGGAGGCAGTAAATATTTAACAAAATTAATAGTGACAATCAATAGTGACATATAAGAATCTAACAAGTAGAATAGGACCCCTCACAATGGCCACAGCGGGTGTTCAGACCTAGGAACTCGAGCAAAGGCATTTCAACAATAGAGTCTCAGAGAGATTGTCAGCTGACTAAACTACACCATCTGAAATCTTAGTTTTGGATAGGAGGACACTATATTGTCCCATATAGAATTATTCATTTGTAAAGATAGATTTGTGTTCTGAAAGAGCATGAAATATACAGAGTGGAGATTACACAGCCCAGATGGTTCACATGTGTCTCGGCTTAATTGTTTGTATGCAATTAATGCCAGCAGGATCATCATCTTTTATAAAGGTAAGGTTATTGTAAATGTTCTCAGAATTTCACTTTGATCTAAAAAAAAAAATGTTCTTAACTAGGGAAAACCTTTAAACGATACTTCACTTGCATTCTTTCCTTTAATTATGCCGTTCAAATGTGTATGTTTTTCTTTATAGTGACCAATGATGTAAGCTATTCTCTGCTGGTGCCACTTTCATTCTGGAGGGTTTGACTGCTTTAGGCTGTTGGTTAAATGAAGAGCTCTGTTCTGCAGTAATCAAAGCATATTCAAAGCCAAGATTTTGTTTGGCTTTACATACACTTTAAAATTGTGTAGATTTGCTGTAGTGCCCTTTAAAATTTGGGCCCCATTCACACTTGGGCATGAGGCTATTTCTGATGGGATGCAGGAGACCCAGTGGGAGTTCCCTGCAATTAGCTGCAGGGGGGGGAGCCCTATTGAAAACAATAGGAGGCTGACATGGCCAATCGCATGTAATCACTTATAGAGCGATTACCAGCGACTGATCGGGTCTGGACATTCTGCAGAGTGAAATTCTAGATTTTTTTGGTATGGCCTTCATTTTTTTTACTAATCATTGTTTTATATCCTCCTTTTGTAGTGCCGGAAGTCAGCCGTACTGGAGACCCCTTTGTCACTGCATCAATTAATGAAGCTATTGCAACCGTTGATAGGGCCATAAACTCAACAAGGTCACATTTGTTTGATGGGTAATGGAAATTTGATTTAAAATACAGCTTAAACAAATTTCATATCTGCGGAGTTAAAATGTGTTTTTTTTGTTTGTTTTTTTTGTTTGTTTTTTTTACATACACTGTTGAGTACGTTTAAAAGGCAACTGACCATTGTGTATATTTTTGGACATTGTCGGATTAAAAGAAGATTGCCCCTCTTCAGCCGCTTGTGCTTTTACTTCTCTATAATTGTAGTTTCCAGCTGTGTTTCTGTGGTTGTTTCTTATACATGATCACTTGCTGCATTATATATCTCTCATAAGGTGCCTAATTGACCATTTCAATAATAAAATTAGTATGGCTTTTTTGATAACATTTTTTGTTTAGGTCTGCTTAAGATGATTAATCTGGCACTCTGAGGGTTGATATTTGAACATGGCTTTCTATCATTAGGTGTTTAAAGTATAACTAAAGGCAAAACTTTTTTTTTTTTTTTAGTTTTGGATAGAGTAGAGAGAGATTAGAATGCTTGACAGTTTGTATTGCAGTCTGTGCTGCCGTCAAGAAGATTCACCCTCTCTATTTGTCCTGTTTATCATTTGCATTGAAAGTAAAAAAAAAAAAAAAAATCCCAAATTTTGTGTCTTTCTCCAGAAAAGTAATTGAGGGGAAATCTTCCAATGAGAACACTGGTTATAGCAACCTGGGGGTCCCGAAGGAACTCCCTTCATTTGCAGGGATTTCACTTCCTATTTGGCTATGGGACAGGAAGTGAGGGGAAATCTCTGCAATGGGACACAGATGGAGAAAAAACAATTGACAGTGGTTATAGCCCTTACTCTATCCAAAATTGAAAAAAGTTGTGCCTATAATTCTACTTTAAGCTTTGCAGTTTTGCATTCTAGTGTCGTTTTTGGGCACTATTGATTTTATTATTGCTGTCCAAAACCCCAGCAAAACCTCCTCCTGATCCCAGCACATTGTTGTCACCATTCTGTGCCCTCTACATATTTGTATTGTGAGTATACTAAAGAGCAGATTGCACTCTTACTGTGTTCTGCTTTTGCAGGTGGATTCCCCATAGCCATATATATATGAAGTAGCTTAGGTGGTGACATCAGCTAAGGCTACGTTTTTTAGCTTGTATAAGAACAGTGTGTACAGCAAGCTTAAATCACCCCTTCGCTTCAGTTTCAGGAGTATAATTACAAACCTTGATGTATGGGATATGAAAAAGCAAAACGTATACTTGCCTCTGTACTGCAGCATCAGTGTCGAGATGCAGCTGTCCCACGCCAGCTCGAAGACCAAGAACTGAGCAATCACATGAATGCTGATCGCTCATTTCTTAGTTTGCTCTAAGTGGAAAGTAGTGATTGTCTGTCAGTCACTGCTGCAGCTCTCACTCGAGGGCTGTACTAGGGTGGGTATGGCTGGCTTCGGCTTAAACTGCACACTTTTAGACAGAGCCAGCTGTTATTTAGGCAGTGTGATGGATCCTGATAATATTGTCAGTGTCCTTCCAGAGCCTAGCTTGACTCTGCCCTGTCAACGGATAGCAGGCAATGGTCCACTATCCAAAACCAAATGAATTCAATTGAATGAATGAATGCGATCTGAATCACCTCAAGGGGCTAGATCCGTTCTGTGTTGTCAGCTTCTTAGAAGAGATAGGTCTTGAGTTTTTTCCTGAAGGCCTGATGGTTTTCTTCCATGTGGATGTAAGTCGGAAGAGCGTTCCATAGCCGTGGTCCTTGGACTGCGAATCTTCATTCTCCCTTTGATTTGTAGTGGTATTTGGGAATGAGGAGGAGGTTTTGGTTAGATGATCGAAGACTGCGATTGGGTGTGTAGCGTTTTATTTTCTCTTGAAGGTATTGAGGAGCGTTTCCTTGTATGTATTTGTGGGTGAGGCAGAGGGTCTTGAATGTGATCCCATTCTTTACGGTTAGCCAATGCAGGCTCCTCAGGGATGGGGAGATGGATTCCCAGGAATTTTTTTCCTGTTAGCAGTCTTGCTGCTGTGTTTTGGATGAGTTGTAAGCGCGCTAGCTGATATTGGGGTAATCCAATGTAGAGGGAATTTGCGAATTCGAGTTGGGAATTGATGATAGTTCCAACTACTGCTGCTTTGTCCTCTTCTGGGATGAAGGGGATGAGTCTGCGTAGCAGGCGGAAGAGATGGTGGGATCCGCTAACTACTGATCCTATTTGTGCATCCATTGACCTTTCTGAGTCAAAGATGACTCCGAGACTCTTGGCTTTGGTGCTTGGAGAGATGGTCTGTCCAAAGATGGTGGGAGATGTCCACGGGATCTTTGTTTTGGAATTTTGGTTAGCGTGTAGGAGAAGAAGTTCTGTTTTTGAACCGTTGAGTTTGAAGGAGCTAGTGGTCATCCAGTCATCTATCAGAGTAAGGCATTTCTCTAGTTGCTGATGATGGTCTTTTTGTCCGGTGATGCGGAAGTAGAGCTGAGTGTCATCAGCGTATGAGTGGAAGCAGAGGTCCGATTTTCTGATAATTTTGAGAAGGGGCAGATGTAGATGTTAAAGAGCACCGGTGACGAGGGTGAACCTTGAGGGACTCCACAGGAGATTGTGCGGGTTTCTGAGGTGAATGCTCCTAGTTTCACTGTCTGAGAACGATTCTCTAAGAAGGATGCGAACCATTGTAGATCAGAATCTGTGGCTCCTGCTACTTCTGTGAGGCGGACGAGTAGAGAATTGTGGTCCACTGTATCAAATGCTGCACTGAGGTCTAACAGTACCAGGAGACATGATTCTCCGTCATCTGCTGCTTCGAGGGCGTCGTCCCATATTTTGAGAAGTGCCGTTTCTGTGCCATGGCCTGGGCGGAAGCCTGATTGTAGAGGGTCCAGGAGTTTGTGCGTGTCCAGGTGGCGTTGTAGCTGTTATACTACTGCTTTGTCCATAATCTTGGAGATGGTGTTGAGGCTGGTTATCGGTCTGCGGTAGTTAGGGTCCTTAGGGTTGAGGTTGGGTTTCTTTAGCAGGGGTTTGACGATGCCTTGCTTGAGGATGGTCGGAACAATCTCTTCTTTGAATGACTGATTTATGAGGTGTGTTATCGTAGGAGCCAAGATGTCGGAACATTCTTTCAGGAGTTTTGTGGGAATGATGTTGTTTGGTGATGTGCTGTCTCGAAGGCTTCTGATGATGTTTTTGGTGGTGTCAGTGGTGATTGGGGTCAGAGAGAAATTCGGTGATTGTGTGATGTTTGTGTCGATATCTTCTTTTTGCTTTGGTTGAGTGAGGTTGGTTGTTTTTTGTGTTGAATTTTTTCCCGAATGCTGTCAATTTTGTCAATGAAAACATTTGATAACTCATTGCAAAATTCTTGAGTTTCATTTGCTGGGGGTTCTAAGCAGGTTGGGTTAATCGACTGGGCGACTATTTTGAAAAGTTCCCGCGGCCGGTTTAAGGCAGTTGAGATGGTGTTCGAGAAATTTTCTTTTTTGGCTTTGAAGATTGCTTTGTGGTATTTCACAGTGAGTGCTTTGTAGTTTGTATGGTTTTCCTTGGTAGGATTTCTTCTCCATGCTCTTTCAGCTCTTCTGCGTTCTTGCTTGAGTAGGGTGAGAGTGCCATTAAACCATCTCAAGTTTTTTTTACGGATGAGTGTTCTATGTTTTGGCGCCACTGGGTCTGCTGTTTGTAGTAATGCCTTGTTTAGGGAGTTGAGTGTTTGTTCCGTTGAGAGGTTTAAATTTATCAATGGTATTTTGTTTGATAATGTGGTTTTGAAGAGTTCAGAGTGTAGTTTCTTCTGAGATCTGTTCCAGTGTATTGTTACATGTTTCCGTTTTTGGAGGGTGGTGTTAGTGGTGATTTTAAATTTGATAGCGTGGTGGTCCATCCATGGTAGTGGTATGTTGTCGGATATGTTGATGTCCATATTTTGTTTGAAGATGAGGTCCAGAGTGTTTTCTGAACCATGCGTGGGAGCATTTATCAGCTGCTGAAGACCTAATTCTTCCAGTTGGTTAATGCAGGCGGTAGCGATAGGATCCTGGGTAGAGTTTGCCCAGAGGTTAAAGTCCCCAAGTGCCAGAAAGTTTTTGGTTTTCAAGGTGTGTATTGAAATGAATTCAGTGAGTGGTGTAAGGAGGTGTAAGGAGGAACAGCAGCTTGATATTACCTTACTGGTGATGCGGGGGTCATAACCGTAAGGTGAGCGAATAGTGAGCACAGGTGTTGGTTGGCACAAGACACTTTGGAACTTTCAGCCTTTTTTTTTTACACGGTGGTGATTTATTAGGACATTTGTGGTGTTGATCCAGTATGGCCATTATATGTGTATATAATTATTAAATGTATACAATTTTTTGAGTATATTTATGGAATTATTTGTAGGTATTGCACTGTAGTGATATTTTGAGTTGCGCTACACTGTATTTATGATTTATGTAATGGTCCACTATCAGCTGACTCTGGGTCACAATAGTGCACTCCTGTGACCCACAAGAGAAGTATGGCCAAAAAGTTTTTTGCCATAATTTTCTTTTAATAAGTGTAATGATTGTCACTCAAAACAAGCTGCTAGCAGGCTCCTGTAGACAGTGCCATCTTAATAGTGTAATAGTGTAATGGGCTTCTGGGCAAAGCAATGCACTGGGGCCCCTACTAGCCTCATCACATCAGGTTCCCCATCACAATGTCTCCTTATATCAGGTGTCCCCATCACAGTGCCTATATACATCAGGGGTGTCTATCACAGTGTCTCCACACAATGCCCCCATACATCAGGTATTCCCATCACAGAACCCCCTTACATCCGTTTCCCCTTTCACAGTCCCCTCATACATCTGATGTTCCCATCACAGTGTCCCTATACATCAGGTGTTCCCATCGTTGCCTCCTTACATTAGGTGTATCTTATCACAATTTCCATATAAATTAGGTCTCCCTTATCACAGTGCCCATATACTGTACATCCGGTGTCCCTTTATGTCAGATTTCCCCCATCATAGTATCCCTTTACATCAGGTGTCCCCATCATAGTGTCCGCTTACATCAGGTTTGTCCCATCGGTGTCCCTTTACATCAGGTTTTCCCATCACAGTGTCCCCTTACCTCAGATGTCCCCATCACAGTGTCCCTTTACATCAGGTGTCCCCATCATAGTTTCTCCTTATATCAATTTTTCCCATCAGTGTCCCCTTACATCAGGTTTCCCCATCAGTGTCTCCTTACATCAGGTTTTCCCATCAGTGTCCTTTTACATCAGGTGTCCCCATCACAATGTCCCCTTACATCAGAGCTGTGCCCCCCCTTCCCCCTTGTACTCACAGATCATGAATGTTGTTCTCCCGCGTTGAGACTGAGCTGAGTCCTCAGTCACAGTGCCAACTCTCTTCCACCCCCTGCAGGAGGGAGGAGAAAGCTGAATCCTCTCTCCTGCAGAAGCTAGCCACTGTTCCTTCTAACAGGAGTGACATTGCAGTTAGTCCTGTCAAAGAAAAGCTGCACAAGGGGCCAAATCGCCAATGCACCCCCTAACACAGTGCCCACCCCCACCTTCTGTTGTCTGGGCCCTTATCATGGAGCCCCCATGCACCTGGGGCCCCTGGGCAGTGCCCAGGTCTGTCAATTCATTAAGACGGCCCTGCCCGTAGGCTTCGGTAAGCTTTGGCATAACTTAAAACTTGATGAATGCCTCATGAAGCCTGCTAGCTGCCTATTCAAAGTGACATTCCATACCCCCACCAAAATCTGTAATTCGCCATCCCCAACTGGGGCTGACGCGTGCTTTAAAGGCTTCAAGAAAGCCGTCTGAAAGCTTTGCAAATACTTTGTAAAAGCTTGCTTTATACATTGCTTTAATATGTGTAGCACCCTCTACCTTAGGTAGGATGTGCTAGAGGTAGTGGTTTTGTTTTTTACAGTCAGTACAGGTAAATTTAGGCAGGTTTAGCAGTGAGCTAGGCCTGTTTGTTTTGATATGGGGGCTGGGAGTGGTTTTGAGAGTAATAGCAGGTGACTGACATGCATTTCATCTCTCTGGTGCCTCCTCTGTTTCTGTATGGTTCTGGGAAAGAGGCAGGGCAGTGGGTTGGAGTGGAATGGAGTGTATCTGGGAGCCCTGACCAATCCCCAGCTAGGACTGGCGGGGGGCAGGCCTCCTGTATATACTCATAGTCGGCCTGCTGTGGGAGTAGTTGTCGGGTAAAAGAACTAGTGATGGAGTGTTAGGCTGTCGTGGCCCTGTGGGGAGCCCCCTTTCTTGGGGGGGGGGGGGTGACTCTGGATCTGGACCTCGGGAGCTGGGAAGGAACCCTTTCATACAAAAGCTATCTCAGGGTGTTCTGAACATGAGCAGGAAGAGGACAGCAGAGAGCATTGCCGGGCAAGTCACTGGGAGGGATCCATTCCGGGGTCGGGGAGTGACAGGCACACTGTGGAGATCTGGGAGAGACATGCCAGTATTGGATGTGAAGCAAGAGGGAGAGACTGTGATGTCGCTGGTGTTTGAGTTAAGTTGCTGCAGCCAGGGGGGTTGTCAGGACTTGCACAGGACTTACTGGGACCAGTAGTCCACCAAGGTTCAGTTAGCACAAAAGTACTTCTTTTCATCGATATTGGTTACTACACCAAAAGGGCGGCTATTGAACAGTTGAGACTTATTCAGAGTGAGGCCTAACCATGTGCTAACCGAGACAGGAATCTAGGATTGCACAGTAGAGAAAGTGGAGTTGACTCAAGTGATGTGCTAGAGGAGTAAGGAGCTTTAGAGACTGCCAATATAGATTTAAAATCGTTTGTTCAATTTAACAATATCAATTATTTGGTAATCCCACGTCCCTTTTCCCCATCCAAGTTAAAGCCCCTAATAAAAAAAAAAAAAAAACAAGTTGAAAGACTGTTCATTGCCTTGAAGTGAATGCCTGGCCAAGCAGGGTGACGTGTGGAACTACTACACTCAGCGACCCCACGGGGGCACCGCTATATATGTACAAGACCAAAATAGCCAAGCTTGGTTAATCACAGATGTAGTGGAAAATGAAGATATGGTAGAGTAGTAGAGATCTGGCAGGGAATGAAGGCCTGCTCTCACTCAGCCCAAACTTTATACAATAAGTGAAGTTTTTTTGTATTTTGGATCAGCCCTGATCGTTTGCTGCCATAGATGCAATACTAAAATACTTTATGGTAATCCAGTCCTTCTTGACTTTGCACATCTCAAAAGACGATTATTAAGATAAGAAACATTTCATAAATGTTGGATGTGCAGATTAATGCCAGCTACTTTTGAAAGAGCAATAAAGAAATGTTTTAATAAGATATGCAGCAACAAAGGTCTGTTGAAATTAGGGTGTAGTTTTTGATAAGAAATTCTTTTATTGGCTTTGTGTAGTTTTCAGGTGGGGCAGAGTGTTTTCGGTGAGCATTTCTGAATGACCTGACCAGGTATTACAGAATGTCCTTATTTAAACTCCAGGCCAACAAGAAACACAGTAGGTTAACTCCAGTTTAGCATTAGTGTGGATGAATAATGAGATGCATATGAGAAATGTTATGGTATTTCTGAAGCTGTGCAGCACATGCTTTTAGTTTCTACTACTGCTTCTATACAACACTAGTTCAGCAATTTGCTAGAATGCATGAAATCTTCTGCTCAACATTCTTAAACATGTTGCTCTTTGGTGTAATGCACTGATGTAAAATATTTTTTTTTTGTTTCTTCTTTTATACAAGTCGCCCACGTTCTCCGAATGATCTTCTGGCCCTATTCAGATATCCCCGCGATCCCTACACAGTGGAACAAGCCAGAGCAGGGGAGATATTTGAACGGACTCTTCAACTCATACAAGACCATGTACATAATGGCTTGATGGTTGATTTAAATGGGACAAGTAAGTATTTATATATTCTGCTACTCCATGTAGTGTGCCCCATCTGGAACTTCATATTGAAGTGAGCCCCCAAGTGCATCATAACTCTAGTTTTCAGCGTTTTCCTTCCAGCTAAAATGATCCTTTCCTTTTTTTCTGTGTGTGTATATGTGGGGTGGTTTAATAATAGCAATCATAAATTATTTTCACTAAAATGACTTGTATGACTTTACACTAACCGACTGATCAGATCTGCCTGTCAGTTTTTCAGGCGGACCCGAAAAGACCATCCAGTTATCTCTATGAAGCGGCAAATCCACCGACACCTGCCGGCTTCTAATCCAGTCCGGTCAACTAAAAACAGACAGATGGGGATCCGTTCCCCATCCATCCATCGGATTGAATGACAGTCAGATGGAAATGACCAGGCAGTCCTCCGTTTCCATCCGACCGCCCCATAGAGAACAGCAGGCTGTGTCTGCTCTGCATAGTGTAGCAGACACGGACCTGTCATCTCTCACTGAGCAGATGGATCTGCTGGACAGAGTCCACCCCATCTGCAAGGTGTTAGAGATTTTGAGTTTAATATTATTTTAAGTGATAAGTTTCTAAAATATATATAAAATGCATATTAATGTTATAATGTAATTATGTTCGTTTTGAAGGTTACTTAAATATGTCTTTGACAGAGGACACAGAGAAAAGTAATCTTGCTGTGTATGTATTTCTATTCTGAGTTACTATGTCAGTACGTTTGGTGGAGTTATGTTACCTAACTATAGACTCAAACCATATATGCAGAATGGGTGTTACTCTCATGAAGTGCTGACATGACTTTATGAAATAAGATAAGAATACAAGGTTTTGAATGGTTAGTTAGAAAGAGATAGGAAGAGAGGGAAGGAACCCTACACTATGGAAGACATAACATCTGTCATCTTTCTCCTAATGTCTAAAGCCATACCATATGTTACCAAATGTCACTATGTAAGTCTGGTCTTGCTTATCTTTCTGAAGAATAAACATTTTTTCTTAAGTATCCTATGAGCTAAGGATTCTTCAATTCTACTATGAAACGAATATCTAACACAAGGGGCCTTATCATTTGAACTTCCTCTTTGTATCACCCTAACTTTTTGTGGTTTCAAACATTTATCATTTCTGTTAAACAAATCTTTGAATGAGGTACATTTATAATAGCCTGTACAATTGTTTGCAGTTTAACTAAAATCTATTTTTTTAATTTATTTTTTAGGCTACCATTACAATGATCTGGTTTCTCCTCATTATCTTAATATGATTGCCAATCTCTCAGGTTGTAGAGCCCATCGAAGGATAAATAATTGCTCCAACATGTGTTTTCACCAAAAATACAGAACACATGATGGCACCTGCAATAACCTTCAGCACCCAATGTGGGGAGCATCATTGACAGCTTTTGAGCGTCTGCTGAAATCTGTATATGAGAACGGCTTCAATTTGCCAAGAGGCGTATACAATAGATTATATAATGGATTTCTCCTTCCTTTGCCTCGTACAGTTTCAACCACTTTGATTGGAACTCATACTATAACTCCGGATGAGCAGTTTACTCACATGTTGATGCAGTGGGGACAGTTCCTTGACCATGACCTGGACTCTACAGTAGTTGCCTTGAGTCAAGCTAGGTTTTCTGATGGCCAGGATTGCAGTGCAGTCTGCACAAATGATGCACCTTGCTTTCCTCTTTCGATTCCACCAAATGACCCACGAGTGAGGAATGGTGCTCGTTGTATGTTCTTTGTCCGATCTAGTCCTGTTTGTGGAAGTGGAATGACCTCCTTGTTAATGAATTCTGTTTATCCTCGGGAACAGATGAACCAGTTGACTTCTTACATTGATGCCTCCAATGTATATGGAAGCTCTGACCATGAAGCTCAGGAAGTCAGAGATTCAGCAAGCCATCGGGGCCTCTTAAAACAAGGCATTGTTCAAAGATCTGGAAAACCACTGCTTCCTTTCGCCACTGGGCCTCCCACTGAATGCATGAGGGACGAAAATGAAAGTCCCATTCCGTGCTTTTTAGCTGGTGACTTTAGAGCTAATGAGCAACTCGGTCTAACCAGCATGCATACACTGTGGTTTAGAGAACATAATAGAATTGCTGCAGAATTGTTGAGACTGAACCCACAGTGGGATGGAGATACAATTTACCACGAAACTCGTAAAATAGTGGGAGCTGAAATGCAGCACATAACCTATGCTCATTGGCTGCCAAAGATATTTGGAGACTTTGGCATGAAAATGCTTGGCGATTACAAGGGATATGACCCTAATGTCAATGCTGGCATTCTGAATGAGTTTGCTACAGCTGCTTTTAGATTTGGTCACACCCTCATAAATCCTATTCTTTACAGACTGGATGAAAACTTTGAGCCAATCCCTCAAGGACATTTACCCCTGCACAGGGCTTTCTTTTCTCCCTATAGGATTGTAAATGAGGGGGGAATAGATCCACTTCTCCGAGGTCTTTTTGGGGTTGCTGGGAAAATGCGGATTCCATCCCAGCTATTAAATACAGAGCTGACAGAGAAGCTTTTCTCAATGGCACACACTGTAGCCTTAGACTTAGCAGCCATCAACATCCAGAGGGGACGTGACCATGGAATTCCACCTTACCATGACTTTAGAGTATACTGCAATCTTTCTTCAGCAAATACCTTTGAAGATCTAAGGAATGAAATAAAAAATCCAGACATAATTGAAACATTAAGAAGGTACGTTTTAACTATACTAGTTCTGTTCAGTTGTCAAAGATGGTATCAAACATACTGTAAAAGTATTTTGCTTTTTTGTTCCCATTGGTGGTGGCTGAACAAATTTAATTGTAGGGATGATGTCTGTAGACATATGGAAAGACTTGGGTCTCCATCAATTCCATATTTCAAGAACCCTTTCATGACCAGGGTTTTTAGAAGCTTAGATAACCACACCAAGTTTACCAGTGCCAGCATGTGTCAGTTAACTAGTTCGCTCAATACTAGTTCTCTGCAGAACGGTAAATTTGTGTTATCATGACAAGGAGCATTTTTCATGTAGATTTAAAATGGCATATTGTGGTCACAAAGGGGCCAGGCTATGGACATTTAGGTCTTTACATATACTTAATAAGCAGCAAATGGGCTTTAAATACGGTCCATAGTGAGTTACATAGGAGCAAACACTGTGGAAGAATTTATCCTTAGATTATACAAAATAAGCAGTGAAGTCTGTCAGGTTAAGTCTTGACCTCTGTTCTCCCAGGGCTCTTGGTACGTGTTTATTTTAGAGATTAGAATGCTGGAAGGCTGGTAAGTAACTATTGTAAGCAGGGAGCAGAATAGGCTGAGCTGCGCAAACTGCTTCTGCTGTGAATTTTGAGGATGAATGACTCCACAGCGCTGGCAGCTACAATGGTCTGGGCTTGTTTTAAAGCTCATTTACTGCCTGTTAGAAAAACATAAATGTAAATTAGAAAAGGAAACACCAGAGGGTCAAAATGCATGTCTTATTGAATCAAAAGTAAAATTTTGACTTAATATTATACCTAGAAAATATAAGGGCAAAGAAGAGGTTGTTATTTTCAGAGTTATGTATTCACACATCAGACTTACAGAGCCATGAACATCTGTGGAGTTTAGCTTGCCTTATGTGGGATATCAGTACTGCAGTCGCTGAGAGATCAGGTTTCCTAAATGAGTCAGCAAGATATTTGGTTTAGTTCTGAGATCGCCAGTGATTGGCAGAGCTGTTTTTTGGGTTATAAACCACAAGGGAACTGATGAATCTGCAGGGCACAGAAGAGAATGGTGAGTATTTATTTTTCTTTCTTTTTTAACACCTGTTGGCCAAAGGATTTTTCATTTTTGTATTTTCAATTTTTCAAGTTTTGGGGTATTTTTGTATGGGAAATTTCATTTTACAAGGATCAGGTCTCATGTGTTAAATTATGACTTATGTCTCCTCTAGTTTTCTAAAAAAATCCATCAAGTGATGCACAAGCCTCATTAAGTGGAAAAAACATCCTTTATTTTCCCTAAATTAGCCAAATCCTCCTTCATTTGTGCTTCATGCTCCCTCATTTAAGGCACTGAACCTCACAAAGGGAGGGTTTCAGCAACAGAGGCAGTGTTGTCACTCCAGAAAGCAGCTGGCTTAACCAGGTGCTGAGATTCCAGCATGCTATTCCCAACATACACCTTCCTGTAGAGATGGCTGTAAGTATAACTGGGTGCTGAAGTGACCACCGGCTGGAACCAGAGCAAGAAATATTACCAGCACACCATGGATCTCCAGAATGGGTCCAAAGCTTTGATGATCGCTGAATAAAGCTTTGGACCCATTCTGGAGATCCATGGTGTGCTGGTGACATCTCTCACTTTAGCCAGGTGCTGAGTAACAAGCTACATGCTTGTGAATCAGCCGTGACAATGCTGATAGCCACACCCCCTTCAACTTTTTTTATCTCACTATGGTGCAAGCAGGCACAGCCTACAAGAGAGTGGCAACTCTGCTGTGAGTGCAGGAGCACTACAGCATCATTGCCACCCCATCACAGGAAGCTGTTTTGGGTGCGCTTCGCTGGCAGGATAAACCTCTATTAGTGGGATTTTGTAGGGGGACTAAAAGAGAATTGTAAGTGCAGATATACCTATTAGGTGCTACAGCACATATTTAATAATAGGAGGCCATCGTTCTACTTTAATACGTCTACCTTCTGACTCATAAGTATGCGATAGTTTGAGGTGAAGTGATAATTCATAAGAAACCTAGGCTTTTAGTGATTAACTATTGAATGTAAAATATAACTTTGCATGTGAATTGATGCCATAATTATCATGTGATAAATTAAACTCATTTAGACAAAACCAATCTTTTTTGTTTTTTCTCCTTCAGAAAGTACTAATTGCCTGGTTGTTATACTTACCCACGCATTTTTTTCTGGATAAGCAACTGAAAGTACTGAATCCAACGGTTTAGCATGATAGCCAGGCATCCAGCATTTTCATAAGATGTCAGCAACGACAGCCTCCATGTTTCACTAAAAATGACTCCAAACATCTCAAAAATGTAATAGCAGTTTATTTTCTTAAAAAAACCTGTCACTGCATAGTGTTTTAGCCTTCTGGTTCTGTCTTCAGGTTATATGGATCACCGTTAAATATAGATCTCTTCCCTGCACTGATGGTGGAGGACATCATTCCTGGGAGTCGGTTGGGACCAACACTGATGTGTCTACTTACTACTCAGTTTAGAAACGTAAGAGATGGAGACAGGTGAGAACTGGTGAACCTTGGGTACTGTTTATTATTGTGCAATAATATTTAAGGCACCTATCAAACACAATTTATAGGCAGCATAAAAACACAAATGAATTAACAAAAAAGTGAAAAAAAACTCCAATCACAACAAATATGAACAATGTTGAAAGTATGTGTACAACAAATACAAAAATGCAAATAATAATGCAAAAAGTTCATGAAATGCAAAGTACTTCTCCACTTACAGTATATCCTCCATCACCAATGGTGTTTGGCACCAAATCTTCTGGTGTATGACCACACACCACCCACAGGTGAATTGCACACTTATCAGAAGTATCAGTTTAAAAGCGAATAGATCAAAACACAAAGATTTCTCAAGGCAACTCTCCCTTCTGTAGCTGGCCACAAAGCAGCATGTAACAGACTTAAAGGACTTCCACTCCTCTCTTTCCTGATATGGTCATGTATGAACAAGTTTTGCTGTAGGACTCACAATCTAGGAGAACAGAAAAAGACCATAGTGCAGAATATTTTGTTGTAATTAATCAAATCACAAATCATTCTCCTATCGCTTGATGCAGAGACGGCGTTCGACAGGGTGGCCTGGGATTACATGCAAGAAGTTTTGAAAGCAATTGGACTTAATCCACGCATCATGACTCATATTTTAGCACTATACGAGTTAATGGCCACCTGTCGAACGCCTTCACCATCAGTAATGGGACCTGACAGGGAACCCTTTCTTAACAGGTTGAGATATTAAAGAACTGCAAATACGAGATAGGGAATTTAAGGTTGCTGTGTTTGCAGATGATATCCTTCTTTCCTTGAAGTCTTCTTGCATTACCTTGCCAAACTTACTGAAAGATATAGACCACTTTGGTACCCTGTCAAACCTTAAAATCAATTATACAAAATCACATGCTTTGAACGTTCCCTTACGATGCAAGAAGTAGAGTGCTGTCAGAATTATTTTCCATTCCTAGGAAAAAAGATGCGATAACTTATCTGGGAATCCAGATAACGGCCAAACGACCAGATCTATATAGGCATAAGTGGCTTTGCACAAAGCCCAAATGGATCTGAAGGATTGGGCGGGTCTAAACATTTTATGGTTTGGTCGTTCAGCTTTGCCTAAAATGATTGTCCCCCCATGCTAATGCAGACATCCCAATTTATTTGCCAGCAGCCTTCTTTGCGACTTACAAAAAGGCTAGCTCATTGTTTATCTGGAGAAACTCCCCACCACACATTAAGTATGCCTGGCTTACTCTCCTAAAGACTAAGGGGGGTATTGGACTACCTGACCTTCATAAATATTACCTAGCCTGTCATCTTACAAGAATTGTGGATTGGAACATTCATGCAACCAGGAAACACTGGGTAGCTCTAGAAAACTCATAAACACAATTTCCAATTCACACTCTTTCTTGGCTCTTCCCTCAACATTGGTCACGAGAGACCCTGACACATCCTGCTTTCCAACCCTCCTTGAGGGCCTTCAAACAGGCGACTAAATCCACTGATTTTTTTTTTCACTGCCCCGGGACCTTTCTAAAATTTCAATGTACCCTTATATAAGGATTCTATTGAACTTTATGAACTATGCATAGTGGGACAAGGCAAAATGTGCATTGCGATATGAATAAGCTTTGAATTTTTCTACTAAAGAGATAATTCCATTTATATATCCCGAGACTTAATGTATTGCTTTGGTCCATGACGTACAGTATTTGCATGCCATGGACTAATATATATATATATATAATGTTGTGCAAAGTTTGCTATGTGTGCACTTATCTTTTTGATTTCAATAAAAAAAAAAATTTATGGGAAAAAAAAGCAGATGCTTGGGTTCTGATGCAGTGGTGTGACGGCAGCACAAAGGACTCCGCACTACGTGTTTTGTCCGGTAGAACATCCTCAGGGCCCTCTAGCACTGAGAATCTACCATGTTTACTACAAACTCCTTCTATTAGGAAGGAGATCACACCTCCATGTTTCCATAGTTTATCTCAGTGGACCTAACCGCCGAAAGCATCAGTGGATTGTATGCAGTATTGACAAGTTTGCAGTCCACTGATCCTTTTGGCGGTTACTGTATGTCTGCTAAGCTAGCAAATGAAATTTTGAGGCTTGACATATTTGCTATTTTTTGACATATTTAATATTTTATATTCACCAACAAAAATATGGGGCTTGTAATATATTACCTAATTATTATGTGTAATTTTTGCTGAAAATATAGCTTTAATACACGGTAGCACAACCGTGGTGTGACATAAAAATTTGCAACTACCAACATGGGTCATCTGCTTTTAGAAAATAATATTTTGGGGTTTAAGGTGGTACTAAACACACACTGTGTAACTACTTCAGCTCCAGAAGGTTTTACCCCCCTTCCTGACCAGGCCATTTTTTGAGATACGGCATTGCGTTACTTTAACTGGCAATTACGCGGTCGTGCGACACTGTACCCAAATAACATTATGTACTTTTTTTCCCCACAAATAGAGCTGATATTTGATCACCTCTGTGGATTTTATTTTTTGCACTATAAACAAAAAGACCGACAGTTTAGGGGAAAAAACAATATTTTTTACTTTCTGCTATAAAACCTACCCAATAAAAAAATTTCATTTCTTCATCAATTTAGGTCAATATGTATTCTGCTACATATTTATGGTAAAAAAAAATCCCAATAAGCGTATATTGATTGGTTTGCGCAAAAGTTATATACAAACTATGGGATATTTTTATGGAATTTTTATTATTTTTTTACTAGTAGTGGCGGCGCTCAGCAATTTGTAACAAGACTGCGACATTGTGGCAGACAAACCAGACTCCTAACTGACACTTTTGACACTTTTTGGGGACCAGTGACACTAATACAGTGATCAGTGCTAAAAAAGTGCACTGTCACTGTACTAATGCCACTGGCAGGGAAGGAGTTAACATCAGCGCTGATCAAAGGGTTAGATGTGTTCCCTATGAGTGCTTTCTACCTGTGGGCACATGCTTTCACTAAAGAAAAACAGAGATCCATGTTTCTCCTTAGCTTGTTTACATGGGCAGACCACTGTTTTGCCTCTCCCCAGAACGATCGTTGATTGGCTCCCGCTGTGTCTAATCATTGCGGGAGCAGAGCTCTGGCGGCACGCGCGCGCCCCTGAGCCGAGGAAAAAAAATCAAGTGCAGGTACGTGCTTTTGCAAAGGGCTGCCCTGCTGCAGTATATGTATGCGTATGTGTACACGCTGTATGTGGATGATGGCGCTGTAGTTATTTTAATTTTGAAAAAAAAATTAAATCCCTTTCACATAATCGATATACAGCTGTCACATGACCCAGATCTTCCCCGGCCTGTCTGCAGAGAAACAGTGGTAAGAGAAGCTTCTAGTCTTCTGCCGCTGGTCACATGTTCAACATAAAAAACAGCCTTTAGAATATAGAGTAAAAATAAATAAGTATCAAACTGTTTTAAATCATCACACAAATATATATTTTATATCAAATCTTTATTTTTTGGCAATAACATGATATGGGTGGATTTCTGCCAGTCGCACGCTTTGTCACGCCCCTCCAGCCTGTGTCTTAGAATAACAGGGAGTTGAAGCCTCCATCAATCTACATGTAATATCCCACCCCCATTGTTTTTAACTGATTAGTGGGCATGGAGGAGGGAGGGAGTGGATGGCCTTTTACCACTAAATTGAAGGGATTTTACCACTGTGTATAAGCCCACATTTGTGACTCTATAGTCACATGGGCTAATCAGATGTGATAGGGAGGAAATGCTCAGCATAAAAACTCACTGAAAACTGAGCATGTGCAGAGCTGCCAAAACTACTCTGCAATCCCTAGCTGAATTGGGGACATGGACAGAAGGTGCAGATAGAGAGCAGCAGGATCAACCAGGTATTTTGGCAGAATACAGAAAACTAATCTTATAGTGACTGAGTGAATATGAACCGCATTGAATACACCATTTCTTGATCGCTTTTATGATGTGGATTTAGTGACACTTTCAATATGTTATAAAAAATAAATTTATTATGCAAAAAATAATAAAAAAAGGCTTCAGCAGCTAAAGGCTTAAAGAGGTTCTAATGTCAAAAAGTTTTTTTTTTTACCTTAATGCATTCTGTGCATTAAGGCAAAAAAAACCTTCCAGTTTCTGTTCCTCTATCCTCCCTCCCTAAATACTTCCCCAAGTCCTGTATCGGTATCAGTTCATTGCTGTGCCCATCTGCAGGTCTTCTATCCTCTCTCTCCCCACTCTCAAATGCTTGGCTGAGAGCAACAGGAGTTAGTGACTCCTGCTGCTGTCAGTCAAATACTATGAGAAGACAGCAGGCGGTTGGGCCGAGCTATGCTGTGTCTGTCTATGGATGCACACAACCCAGCGTGGCTGCGCACCCACCTATGTGACCCCATAGGAAGCAACTTACTATGGCGCACAGGGAAAAAAGTGGAGAACACTGGCATGGGACCCCAGAAGAAGTTTGGGGCCGTTCTGTATAATACCATTGCACAGACAAGGTACAGTTGTGCTCATAAGTTTACATACCCTGGCAAAATTTATGAGTTCTTGGACATTTTTCAGAGAATATGAATGATAACACAAACTTTTTTTCTTTCACTCATGGTTAGTGTTTGGCTGAACCAATTTATTATGAATCAACTGTTTACTCTTTTTAAATCATAATGGCAACAAAAATTACTCAAATGGCCCTGATCAAAAGTTTACATACCCCAGTTCTTAATACCGTGTATTGCCCCCTTTAACATCAATGACAGCTTGAAGTCTTTTGTGGATGAGGCTCTTTATCTTCTCAGATGGTAAAGCTGCCCATTCCTCTTGGCAAAAAGCCTCCAGTTCCTGTAAATTCTTGGGATGTCTTGCATGAACTGCACGTTTAAAATCTCCCCACAGTGGCTCAATGATATTGAGGTCAGGAGACTGAGATGGCCACTCCAGAACATGCATTTTATTCTTCTGTACCCAATGACAGGTCGACTTGGCCTTGTGTTTTGGATCATTGTCATGTTGGAATGTCCAAGTCCGGTATTTTTTGATAACATACTGCATTCATCTTTCCATCAATTTTGACCAAATTTCCTGTGCCTTTTGTAGCTCACACATCACCAAAACATCAGAGATCCACCTCCGTGTTTCACAGTAGGAATGGTGTACCTTTCATCATAGGTCTTGTTGACTCCTCTCCAAATATAGTGTTTATGGTTGTGGCCAGAAAGCTCAATTTTGGTCTCATCACTCCAAATGCCTTTGTGCCAGAAGGTTTGAGGCTTGTCTCTGTGCTGTTTGCCGTATTGTAAGCGGGATACTTTGTGGCATTTGCATAGTAATGGCTTTCTTCTGGCGACTCGACCATGCAGCCTATCTTTTTTCAAGTGCCTCTTTATTGTGCATCTTGAAACAGCCACACCACATGTTTTCAGAGAGTCCTGTATTTCACCTGAATTTATTTGTGGGTTTTTCTTTGCATCCCGAACAATTTTCCTGGCAGTTGTGGCTGAAATTTTAGTTGGTCTACCTGACCGTGGTTTGGTTTCAACAGAACCCCTCATTTTCCACTTCTTGATTAGAGTTTGAACACTGCTGATTTGAATTCTCAATTCCTTGGATATCTTTTTATATCCTTTTCCTGTTTTATACAGTTCAATTACATTTTCCCACAGATCCTTTGACAATTCTTTTGCTTTCCCCATAACTCAAAATCCAGAAACGTCAGTGCAGCACTGGATGAAAGATGCAAGGTACTGTCAGGAGTCGAGAAACCCATTGACCTTTTTACACACACACTAATTACATGCAAACAGATCACAGGTGAGGATGGTTATCTTTACTAGCCATTCAAACCCCCTTTGTGTCAGGCCAAAATTACCAGGGTATGTAAACTTTTGATCAGGGTCATTTGGGTAGCTTTTGTTGTCATTATGATTTAAAAAGAGTAAACACGGTTGATTGATAATAAATGGCTTCAGCCAAACACTAACCATGAGTGAAAGAAAAGTTTTTGTGTTATCATTCATATTCTCTGAAAAATAGCCAAGAAATCATAAATTCTGCCAGGGTATGTAAACTTATGAGCACAATTGTAAGTATAACATGTTTATTATTTAGTTAAAAATATGCCAGTATGTACAAGGCCTTAAAGAAATCAACAAATGATGTTCCATGTTGTCAAGGACACATGTACAGGTAGAGAAGGCACAAAGTATTGCTAAAGTGTAATACCTATTAGTGGCTGTTTAAAAATATAAGAATTAAATATTTTGGGAACACTAGGTTCCTTCTTCATGTACATTGTCAGCAAATTCTTAGGAAGCAAGTTAATAATTTTCAGGGTAATGCATTACGAACAACAGATGAAATATACTGTAAATGTAACTTTATCCATTACTTTTGTACATTTTCTCATTATCCAATGAAAACTAATTTATACATCTAACATGTGGTTGTTTATTTGATCCCCCTTTCCTTTAGGAATGTTCGTAGTAGGCTTTTGCAGAGACTGTGGTTCCTGTCTCGCTACAACTTCAGCTCTAGCCCTCAAATTAAAGCAGAATTTAATTTTTTTTTTTTTCTCAGACACCACAAATGTAATACGTTACATTTAATAAAGTGTATCCACAGTTTACAGTGAAATCATAACGGGATATTCTATACACCACTTTTTTTTCCTGCTCTGCAGCTGAGAACTTCCAAGGCTCATACAGTAAAGGATCCTTTTGTTCACCCAGCCCCTGCTCTCAAATCATCTACTCACCAAAAGCCTTTCAGTCTTTTCATGGAATGCAAGGCATTTTGTAAATGAACGAGGGGAGATCCTGTTGACCACCCACCCCTCCCTTCATCCATTCACAAAACTTCTAGCATTGATTGAAAAGAATGCAGGGCTTTTGGTGAATGGAAAGGGGGCATATGACCACCAGGATTCTTTACTGTAAAAGCTCTGAAATTCTATTTAAAAAAAAAAAAAAAAAACTATTTTGGCATAAGGAATTGTTGTAAAACATAAAAGTAAAGTCATGGATATCGTTTTGGTACTACAGGCTGTGGTATGAAAATCCCGGTGTGTTCGCCCCTGCGCAGCTGACCCAGATCAAGCAGACGTCTCTCGCCAGAATTATGTGTGACAATGGGGACAACATAACCCATGTACAAACTGATGTATTTAGAGTTGCTGAATTTCCTCATGGCTATATTGACTGCAAGAAGATTCCCAAGATGGACCTACGAATGTGGCAGGACTGCTGTGAAGGTGAAATTTCTTATATCATCCTTATACCAATATTGTTGTAAATTACAATTGTTTTAAATCTGGAAAAGTATGTTGCCCATAAAAAAGTTACATGCTTAGTTATTTTGTGCCAAAAAAAAAAAATAAAAAAAAAAATAAAAAGCTAGAAGTCAACCAGTCATGTGCCCACGCAGGGTCACTTTAAAGCATCTTCCCCTTAAGTGGTCAATGTACAGGTTTTGTGTGTGATTGCACTAGGAAAAATTTCAATTTCCATTAATTTTGTAAATTTTGTTTCACATTTTGCTGATTGGTTTGTTGGTTGGACTTTATGGACTTGTGTCTTTTCAATCAGGCTTATGCCCTGTACACACGGTCGGACATTGATCGGATATTCCATCAACAAAATCCATGGATTTTTTCCGACGGATGTTAGCTCAAACTTGTCTTGCATACACACGGTCACACAAAGTTGTCGGAAAATCCGATCGTTCTGGACGCGGTGACGTAAAACACGTACGTCGGGACTATAAACGGGGCAGTAGCCAATAGCTTTCGTTTCTTAATTTATTCTGAGCATGCGTGGCACTTTGTGCGTCGGATTTGTGTACACACAATCGGAATTTCCGACAAACGGATTTTGTTGTCGGAAAATTTTATAGCCTGCTCTCAAACTGTGTGTGTCGGAAATTCCTATGGAAAATGTGTAATGGAGCCCACACACGGTCGGAATTTCCGTCAACAAGGTCCTATCACACATTTTCCATTGGAAAATCCTGTCGTGTGTACAGGGCATAGCTTGGTAACTGGCTTGTGTACTTAAAGTAAAGTTTTGTTCATCTTTGTTTAGTGTATTGGGAGATTCCCATGTCCCGGTGACACCAGCCATCAGGGCAGGAAGTAAAGGGAAATGTGCCCTCTGGGAACCAAGACATTTAAAAGACTCAACTGTTTTGTTTTCTACTTTGATTGAGATCCTTGTTAAATAACCCCAGTGGTGTGGTGTATGTATTTCAGTGTTGGCTTGTATGTATTCAGATTGTAGGTCAAGAGGACAGTTCAGTTCCTTCTCGGGTCACTTCAGAGGTAAACGGTCTACAGAACACAGCTATAAAGAGGAAAAACCTCAGGACCTTCCTGTCACTGAAGAGGAGTCCAGGTAATATAAATGTTTTTGAGAAAAGAGAGGTTATGAAAAATGATATAATGTCAAAGTAGCTTCAAACCTTACACTTGATCTTAGCCAAAACTTAGGCCGAGAAGTGAAGTGTAGCTTCAAACCTTAGTTTAACAAAATCCTTAAAGGACAGTCTTTAATACATATCTTACTAAAAAAATATATATTTTTTAACATTTTAATTCTGAGCGTAATTTTAAAAAATATATGTGTGGATCAGGTGCATGAAGGTGGGGGTTTGTTACTTGTTCCTCCTCTCCACAGGGTTCAAGGATATTTTGGGTGAATTTGGAAAATAATGATGGCTCTTTTTTTTTTTTTTTTTTTTTTTTTTTTTTTTGCGTTTTTTTGCTAAGCGCTTAGTTCTGCTGTTCTATGTGCCCTTTTCCAGCTTGCCAGAGAATATTGTGAACACAACCCTAACCACCAAGCAACCAGCCAATCTGCCGCTAGTGAATGACTTCAAAGAGTTTGTGCTTGATTTGCAAAAGACGATAACAAGTCTAAGGAAACAGGTACTCTCATATAAAGACTATGTATATGATCCCAAATGTGAAATAATGTGCAGGCTTAACCACTTCAGCCCCGGAAGGCTTTACCCCCTTAATGACCAGGTCATTTTTTGCGATATGGCACTGCGTCGTTTTAACTGATAAATGCGCAGTTGGGCAACATTGTACCCATCAAAATTGATGTCCTTTTTTTCCCACAAATAGAGCTTACTTTTGGTGGTATTTCATCACCTCTGCGTTTTTTATGTTTTGCACTATAAGCAAAAAAAGACAGACAATGTTGAAAAAAAAAAAATAATTTTTTACTTTCTGCTGTAATACACATCCAAAAAAAATGTAAAAAATCTAATTTCTTCATCAGTTTAGGCCATTATGTATTCTGCTGCATATTTTTGGTAAAAAAAAATTCCAATAAGCGTATATTGATTGTTTGTGCAAAAGTTATAGCGTCTACTGTTTTTACTGGAAATGACGTTGATCTGCGATTATTAGTGGGACTTCAACATTGCGGCGGACAAATCTTGACCCTAAGTGCCACTTTTTGGGAACCAGTGACACCAATACACTGATCAGTGTTAAAAAAAAAATGCACTGATTAATGTATAAATGACACTGGCAGGGAAGGTGTTAACACTAGGGGGCGATCAAGGGGTTAACTGTGTTCCCTGGTTGTGTTCTAACTGTGTGGGCTCACTGGGACAACACAGACCGCTGTTCCCGATTACTAGGTACAGCCGATCTCAGTGTTGTCCCCAGTCAGAACAGGGATCTGCCTTGTTTACATAGGCAGATACCTGTTCTGCCTCTCTATACCACAATTGCGGGTGGCCGGTGGACATCAAGCCTGCCGGACCTGCACGATTCCCAAGCCACACTATCTCATGCACAGATCGACATACCGGTACGTTGGTTTGCGCAGCCGAACTGCCTTGCCGCAGTATATCTGTGGAAGGCGGTCTGCAAGTGGTTAAAGTATATAAAAAGCCAAAAGGTTTTAATTTTTTGGACTAGGGGAGGGTTAAAATCGTTGTTTGTTTTTTGTTTTTTTACATTCATATCTCAACTGCATGAGAAGTGAACTCCCATGTGTATGTGTGGTAGTTACATCATACCAGCCAAGTCATACAAGATGGCTAAAGATCACAATCCAAGAAGATGTAGATGTCAGTGTGGGAGCTTGCAGATGTTACATCGCTGGAGGTGAATATAGTTCAGCTTTAAAAATAATATTTAAATGCAAGCAGTGCAAGTACCCAAGTTTGATCTGGTGTCTCGTTCATTGTGTTGCTTTTCTCTCTGCCAGCCTCATGTACAGGGGATTGCAAAAGGCTATCAGATGTGCTGATAAGAGGAGATAGCAGAGAGATGAGCTCATGTGTCTTCTGCTGCTTCTTGAAGTGGAACTAAACTGTATCTGAGCACCACAAAGTAAAACCACTATTTAATTCATTTTTAATATTCAAAGTAAACTTGCCCATCCATCCATGTCTCCATGCTTTATTTTTTTGAGAAATCACTTTGAAAAACACCCCCTAGCATTTCAAACCATGGACATCTTGAGTAAGGGAAAGAAAAAAACATGCCCATGAAGACTCCTGGGATGTATGACATCATTTTTGACCTAGGCTAGAAACCAGAATGCAACCGAAGAAAGGTGGAAAAACAAATAATTAAAACAAGTAAATATACTATACCTTCCTATCTATTGTTGTTATATTCTAATGCTAGCAGCATAAGTATTAAAAAATAGTGTTGATTGAGAGAGTTTAGAGAGAGTTTAATTCTGGTTTAAATAGTTCAGTTACAGGCTGGGGATGGGAGAAGACCTGCGTGTATCTTTTAGCTGCAGCATATTAAAATCAGGTACACTGTTCTGCTATACAGAACTGTGCTGTGTGGAAGAGCTGTGTAAATCTTGGGACTAGATTAACAGAAATAGGAATCCTTTGGCAAGTAAAACTGATGCCATATGTGTGTTTTATCTGTGTGGGTTTTTTTTTGTTTTGTTTTTTTAGGGACATTTTTATTATTTTGCATTAAAAATGCATAATGAATAAACCGTGTGTATAAATTCAGTCTTTATAGATCAAGTGTATAGAGCGAGTATACATTTGAGTACAAGTAAATTTAAAACTAAAAAATCTAACATAGTAGTCATTATATTGTCCACCGCATTTCATTCAAATTGTTTCAAAATTTCAAATCAAATACAAACTATATTCAGTTTATTCAGCATATGGATATTTTGTCTAATATAAGATAAAAAAACAATCTTATATTACTTGCTTGTCTGTATTGATTGGTTTGCCATGTGGATTAGCATCTATGGATGTTACTAGGACAAGTACACTTAATATAGGTCATCATAGCTGACTTCAAACAGGTTTTGCATTCCTTTAGAAGTATATGTAAATGCAAATTTGCTTGAAGCAGGTAAAATGCAAGTCAGATGCACCGACAATGAATTCTTGAATCCAAAACCCAGAGCCCATTGACACATGCCCTAAAGAACATTGAGCAGACAGATGGTGCCTGTGCATCCTTTCAACGGCCGATGTCCTTGTCCATCTTCATGCACTGCTCTTCAACTTGTCATCCTTTTTTTATATCTAGATCAAGAACCTTGAATCTCGCTTGAGCAGCACAGATTGCACTGATGAAACCGGAAAACCATATGCCACTAATGAAAGATGGAGAAAAGATCCTTGTACAAAATGTGAATGTAAAGTAAGTAGCAATTAGCAATATTCCTACTCTCTCATATATACATATATACACATATTTATTCATAAAAAAATAATCCTTCAGTGCTGTCTTTTCCCTCTATCACACTGTACGCAAAAAATGCAGATGCATTGTTAAAATATAGGCTGTTGTACCATTTAAATAATAAAAGATGTGTAAATATTTTTACTCCGCCATACCTGTGCAAATCTGCTCTGAAGGTAGTTACCCTCCAGTATGTTTGCACACTGTGGGTAAATTGTAATACCTTTAAGAGATTTGGGGTGAACATAAATGCTCCATGTGGTCAGTGTCTTGGTGGAGAGTTCAAAAAGTAGATATTTGAAGTTTGGGCAGCTGCTATTGGGTAAGATCTGCCCACTTCTATCAACCGTTACAGAAAAATTTGACCGTTCTTGTTTTTTTTTTAACAATCCCTGTAACCAGTGGCAGCTGGTGCTAAAAAAAACCCCTCCAGGTCCGCACTCACCAGAAGACACAGTGAGGCTTACCTACAAATGGAGCCCTCCAGCAGTCACGGCTCCCCTGATACCCGGCAGCTTCCGTGTTGTTAGGACAACCTAAAACAAGCCAATTAGAGCCTTAGGCTCTGATCACATGCTTGTAAAAAATTGACAGACCTAAAAGAAACCCATTAGTCTGGCGCCCAGCACAGTGCACACACATACGATTGATTTTTAAATAAATGATAATATGATTTATTTTTAAACAACTATTAATATGTGAAAACGTATTCTAAATAAATAAAATAGTGGTGCTATAAACACCAGAAAAATCAAATAATGGTGAATGAGATACTTCTAAATTATAACCAATGATGCACAAGATAATAGTAGGTGAGAGTAATATAGCTGTCACAAACAGCCATCTATAAAGTGACCGTGATAAGTGTTATATCGCTACAAAAACACCTCAATGACATATGATCATAATCCTTAAAGCAACAAAAAAAATACAAAATATATATAAACATTTCTCTTAGTGAAAAAAGAAAAATACATGAAAAAGGTCAAAATAACTGCAGATAGTTCATGCAACGTTACAGATAAAAAATAAAGTCCGTGCTCAAAGGTGGATGTCAGAAAAGTGACTTTCAAACATAAATCTTCCTATGTCAGAAATAACTCCTTCACCACACCAGCTGTGATTGTGATCCACTCATATGGAGCCGCACTCACCAGAAAATAATGCTTTGCATTCTCATGCTCGGCATGTATGCAGTGTTAAAGTACCCCAAAAGGGCTATTCAGACTGGATAGAGCTGTGTCCACAGCGGATGGAATCCTCTGATTGTCAGCACTCCTCACCAGGTAAAAAGGTATGTTTCCATGAAAAGAACTAATACTTCCAATAGTGTAATACCATTTAAGCACATTTATTGAATTACATGAAAGGATCTTCTAACATTATAGTCACATTTCTAAAAAAGTTAAAAAGCACATAAACAGAAACTCCTTGTGACTACTAATGGCAATGTACTGGTGGTCACGGCGGACCCGAGATGCAGCATATGAATCTCACCCCTCCCCTCGTTAGCTCATCAACAGTCCAAGGTGATAGTAGCCAGCCAGTGCAGAGCACAGTGCGTCACACGTTACGAACAGATGCTGGGTTGCCGTACAGCCACGCCTCCGACATGTTTCGTCACATTGACTTCTTCACAGGATTTTAGTTGATTTAAGGATTATGATCATATGTCATTAAGGTGTTTTTGTAGAGATATAACACTTATCACGGTCACTTTATAGATGGCTGTTTGTGGCAGCTATATTACTCTCACCTACTATTATCTTGTGCATCATTGGTTATAATTTAGAAGTACTGTATCTCATTCACCATTATTTGATTTTTATGGTGTTTATAGCGCCACTATATTATTTATTTAGTCATTTATTAGTCATATTAATAGTTATTTAAAAATAAATGGTTCTATGATTAGCTTTGTTATTTGCAAACTAACTCTTTAAACTTTTGTGGGGGCAGCGACGCCCCTTATGGACTGCCTGTAACAGTCTTCACTCTTCTGGAAAGGCTTTTCACAAGTTTTCAGAGAGTGAAGAATGAGAATTTGTGCCTATTTAAGCCAAGGACCTGATGTTGGACAAGAAGACCTGGTTTTCATTTGGCATCCCAGTTAATCTCAAAGGTGTTCACTAGGATTGAGGTCAGGGCTCTGTGCGGCCCACTCAACTTCCTCCATTTCAAACTATTCAAACCATATCTCTGAGGAGCTGGGTTTGAGCACAGGGGCACAAATCATGCTGGAACAGAAAAATGCCATCCTCAAACTCTTGCCACAAAGTTGAAAGAACGCACTTGTATAAAATATTTTTGAATGCTTTAGCTTTAACAGTATAATTTACTCAAAACACCTGAGCTTAATTTTGAAGGAATGCCCACATACTTGTGGCCATATAGTGCACATCTCTTGACCGTCGCTGTTACCAATGCTGAATGCCTTTCCTCTTCTGCATAATCTTCTCTTGCCTCTCAGTGCTGCCACTACCAGCTTTTCCATACCATTTGTGAAATCAGCAGTCATGTCAGCTGGAATTCTCTGAGCCTGCAAATTTCCCTTGCCTACCTAGTTTTCCTAACTGGTATCTATTAACTTAACCACACTTAGTCATACTTAGTATATAGGGTTTTTCTACTCATGGTAGATATAGTGGGCAAATGAAGACCTATAGGTAGCCATCAAAAAGTGCCAGCTGCAGGGTCAAACATGTAGAAGCCATGGTTTAACTATCTTGCAGTAATGACCACTTTTAGGTTTAGAACACCTGAATGCATGTTGAATTTATGAGCTGCCATGTTTGGTTGTAAGTGTGCTATACTATAAAGTAGTGTTCACAGTTGACCACAAGGGTTAAAATAAATTATTTCTCCATCCAAAAACTTTTTAAAATGCAGGGTTAAAGGGTTAAAACGCCTGTTTTGGTTTTATTGATTTCCAAGACTCCATTATGGAGATGTCCTCTTCATGCCTTTCTTGGTGACAACGTTGTCCCCAGAACAGGGAGTGAAGGCATGTTTTTAAAATGTCATTACACTTAAAACGTTTTTTGTGTTTATGTATATGTAAAACTAGGTATTGTACTGTATCTTATAACAGCATCTTTCATTTGTGTATCTCCTCTATATCTGTAAATACCTAGTTGATGATTTTCGTCACTTTCTGGTTGCCAACCTAATAGGAGTCGATTCCCTGGCAGTAGCATTGCCACCCTCTCTGCACATGTGCCACAAGTGGGAGAATCCATTCTCTTTCTTTTTTTCACTCCAAGCCATCCCATGTGCTCTTGTTGTAACTTCAGGTGTGGCTGCAGCAACAAGACTGAGAGACCACAGTTTCTGCCCCCCCGCGTAATCGAGCTACATCTAGCACAGGCAGATCTGCTTGAGGGCCTGTTCATTGGCAGCATGTGACCACAACAGCACCAGTCGGTTCTGTGGGACCCTATACGGTCCTCCTATTTCTATACAGTGCAGATTGGTGCTGTTGTGGTCACAAGGTGCCAATGAACACGTCCTCAAGCAGATCTAGCTGTATTTCTCACTTTTTACTGAAAGTAAAAAAAGCTCTTCAACACTCCTTATTATAGCACATACTCTGTGTACTATGCAAACAACTAAAATAAATTGCTCTTACAGAAAATTTGCATGTCAGATCCTGTAGGGTCTTCCTGTGCCCACACAGGGCTGATTGGTGCTGTTGTGGTCACATGCTGCCAATGATTACACCCTCAAGCAGATCAGTGGGGTGGCAAGGGGGAGGGAGACATCCTGGAGTGATGTGAATAGCTTTATCAAAGGATTTTTGCATTGCTGCTCCTCCCAGACTTCACAGTGCACAAAAAAAAAAAGAACCGCTGCTCCAGGTGTGTGATGAGAGACTAATTGGAGAGTCTTATGGAGTGCCAGCCCTGGCCCGCCTCCGTGGGAAACTTGGAAAGAAGAAAGAAATGGCTGCACATCCAGAAATCCCGATTGCCTTTCATTATTCACAAGGATAACACCAAATACACCAACATATGGTCACATAGACGCGTTTCACACATACATCTTGTGCTCAATCATGAATTAATCATCAAAGACTTCACAGTGAGGCAGGGAGCGATATAGCTATGTCCCGTGACCACAGTATAGGCACTCTGTAATAAGGTATATGGGCAACTTCTTTTTTTCTATACAGCCTATTTATAGCAATTCTTTATGAATAAAAAGGAAGATCTATGTTTTTTAAATAGGTTTAATGACACTTTAAGGCAGGGGTCTCCAAACTTTCTAAACAAAATGGCCATTTGACTGTCCTTCAGACTTTAGGAAGTAGAAAATGTCCTGACATCAGTAGGAATAAATGATCGTTGGTGTCTGTGGGAAGAATTGTGCCCCCTCATTGGTGTCAGTGCAGGCAATTATGCCATAATGTTGGTGTCAGTGGATGAAATGGTGGCCCAAGGTCCAGATAACAGCAAGCAAAGGGCCACAGTTTGAAGACTACTGCTTTAAAGGCTAAGTTCATCCTTTTTTTTTCTAAATCCCAGCTCTGCTATGCACAAATTTAGCATTAATGTACTTCTTTTGCAAAAATCAAAAAGTTTTCCATTTATTCTACACACACTTACCTCACTGCCTTCATGGCTGTTTGAAAACACTGCTCCATTACTTCTGCCTTACTTCCTGGACAGACTTTAGGTCATGACGCAGGAAGGAGTTGACCAGCTGAGGGTAGATGATGCAGGGTGTGTGTTAATGAGGTCAGCTGGTCAACTCCTTCCTGTGTCATGACCCAAAGTCTGTCCAGGATGTAATTATAAACTATTAGCTTTTTATTGCTGTCTGTGTCCCCGCTGCAAATCTCCCCAATGATGCAGACGTACAGAGGTTCTAAATCACCCTTACTCTATCCATACCTAGTTTATCCCAGCTTGTAAGCCAGGACTGCATTGAAAGACTTTGTCCACTTTTGACGGCCCTTACGATGATCTTCATGGTTCTTTCCTAAACGATACCAGCTGTTTTATATCTAATTAACACTGATGGTTTCTTTTCCAGGATGGCTCAATTACATGTTTTGTGGAATCCTGCCCTCCCACTCATTGCTTGGTGCCAGTATTAAAGGAAGGATCTTGCTGTCCGGTCTGCACAGATAACAGCCAGAACACATAATACCCAGATTTCCATGCATCACAACAGCTGAAGTCAGTAAAACCAGGGTCACAGCAAGAGTTTCATACACTCCCTACAGATTCACAATCTTCACCTCTACAATATCGGAAAACGACTTGCTTTGATTATATGTTTTCTTTTCTTTTGTACGTACACAGTCTCTTTTAAAGGGAAATATATAAAATTATGACAGGATATTGGACTATATGTCAGCCATATTTTATTGGTTCAAATGCTTCTCAGGTTAGGAAACTAAAGTGGTGCTAAACCCATAATATTCTTTTCATACCAAAATCAACACCAACCCCTCAAACTTAGTGGATTTTAAAAATGAAACGTTCATTATGTACAAAGTTTTTGTTTTTTTTTGTTTTTTACTTTTTATTTTTTAAGATATCCTTTTATCCTGTAGTGACAGAAAACATTTATTTAAACGTGAATAATCATTTTTTGTCATAAGGACATACTGTAATAGAAATACCAATGGGCATCCTTAATAACAGTGCAAAAGAGCAGTTGTAGTCAGTGACAAATAATAAATAACCAATCAAATCAGATTTCAGCAGCCTAGCTTAGCTCTAGTGTATGTTGCAAGCAGTTACTGGCTCCCCAATGCTCTTTAAGCAGTGTTATTGAGACTATTTTGAGCCTATGGAAGAGTATTTACATTTTTATAATAACTCAGGCCCAACGTGAACAAGAATGTTGAGTATATATATTTTTGTTTTTATATACAGATTCTATACTGTGCCTTTCACAATAAAACTTTCATACCATTACTGTTTAAAGGCGCTACGCAAAAGGACTTAACGTTTGTGGCTCGACTACTTGTTTGTGGGTTTTTTTTCCCTTGTTTTTTGTATGATGTGCCTTCTTATTACTAGACCTCATCACATCACAAAGTATTATAGTGAGAACAATTGTTATTGGGTATTAAACAGCTCTATGCACTTCTGCCAACATTTTGTTTTCTACACATTGCCCTTAAAGGCTATGCCTTGAACACAAGTTTATGTGAAAGACCTGTTTACCGATTGCTCTGGAATATTGAAGGTTATTGGAACTGAAAATATCTTAGTCACAGATATTGGGCAAGTAGGGTGGGGACAGTATTTAGTTATATACACTTTTAGGATAATACTCTGAACTGCAATGGCACTGCAGACCAGCTGTCTTGTTTTGCAAGTGTTTAAAGTTGCATTCCAGAAATTACTCATACTAATATCTTACAACTTGGCATCGCCAGTCTCTAGGTTGTTTAAAGATGCTCAAATATTTGAAGGCTTTAGACTCAGTCTTCTAATGACCATTTTGCATGTGACCATATGAGCCAGGTCAGAAGGGGTGACTACATGTTTTGTTGTATGTAGTCACTATGCAGTTACCTCTGCTATCCTCCATCTACCCCCAAACTGTGGATTAGGTGCTGTTTACGTTAACCAAGACCCGAATGGTTGAAGATGGTGCCACCTGAACCCATTGCTTGGTTAGAATCCCAACATTTCCTTATTGCTGACGATATTTGCCTTTTGCATGTAAATTAATGGCTTTGTATACCAGTTGTTTTTTTTTTTTTTTTTTTTATATCAAAGCTCTTTACTGACTTTGTAGCTCCCTGTCCACGTCATAATAAAAATGATTAATGGTACATGTTTCCCTACCCCTGGGTATAGAAAATGCTTATTGCAAACTGAACTCCTTTCCTCAAATGGTCAGGCTTGACAATGGAATTTGTTTCCTTAATTACATTTTCATATTACATATTAGAACTCCAAGCACTGCTGTTATGAAAAGGCAATGCTAATGCAACAGATGTTGTTATAGCTTGCAGTGGGGAAACATTATACTTTGTTGCTTGATGCTTGCTGCTGTGTTTACCATATTCATTTTTCAACGGTGTGGACAACTCCTTTAGAATTGTTTAATTGAAGGCAGCCATTTTGAGGTTTAAGCCAATATCATTGTAATCATTGTATCAGCCAATTACCTACACTTTAATGGGACACACATTCCTTGTGAACAGATGACCTGCATTCCCATTCTCCATGATTTGCTGCACAAAAATGGCTGACCTTTGATTCTCTACAGAACAGATATATTTTAATACTTTGAGGTTTGCTTTAGGATTTCAGTTGCATCAAGTTTGCCTTTGTTTAGTTGTTAAGGTAGAAAGCTTCAAAAAGTCCAGCTTTCTAGCTTACTTGAAGGACAATAGCCATACCTCATAAACTGCTCACTGTGTGGGCTGTAAGGAACAAAATTAACCAGCATATGTGAATGCATAGGGAAATAAAGTAATAACTAAAAGTTTAGCCAATGATTGCATGTATTCTTTAAGAATGAAGGAAAAATTTTACTTTTTCCATGTGCTCGGGATCAGGACTTGTTCAGTGAGTTACAGCCCTCAATTCAGTAACTATCTTAGAACTGCAGAGACTTTTGTGAAGTCTAACCCTAACTTTTCTAAAGCTGCCACAGATTTAAAGGAGACCTGTGATGAGAGGAATATGGAGGCTGCCATTGCTGATCATCTCCTTCTTAAGATGCTAGTTGTCCCTGGGCTTACCATTTTCTAAGTTACTGACCAGAAAACATGTACAGATCAGGAAAGGCAAAGTATATCCATAACTTTGGATCTGCATACGTGTGTGGGGTAGTGACTTAGAAATTACTGATGCCAAGTTTTGGCATGATGTTTACTGTTTTTAATGGATAGGTAAGCAGTGGTAGTCTTCATACAGCTTCTTTATAAGATTACCTGTCTGCTAACAGTTGGATCAGGAAAATGGTTGTATATATGAGGGCACCTCTGTGCCCCTGATCAGTGACTGTTCTACCAAACTAATTTAGTGCTTGGATCTTCTGAATACCATTATGTCTGTTGCCAGCCTAAGACTAACTGTGCTGAGACTACTAGTTGTTAAGGGGTGGTTTTGCCATAAATACCTACTGAGCTGTAAAGATTTTCTACAGCAGAACTTCACCTCACCATCAGACAACCTCACATCTAGCTTTAGGTAAGGGCCCTGGTTGCACAAGGTCCTCCACTTGTCTATAGGAGTTGAAGTGTACTTATTTCTCTTATCTCCTATTATACCTACTTTCATTGACAAGCATGTACTTCCAGTTGCCCACAGGTAGGTTTAGCTTTCTCCCAGAGCATCTCAGGGGCCTCAATCTTTGGGTGCTCTATTATCCAAGTTTCAACTTCACCTTTGCCTTCATGGTATATCTAAGAAAGTGTAAAGTGTTTGTTTCCTACAACAGTCAGCCAGATTACAGCTATCAATTGCATAGCGCTGGGTCAAACATAAAAAAAGGGTATCTGATTAATTACTGGGCGATTATGCAGATTTCAACTATCGGTCTCATCAGGACAAAGATCCATTGGAGTGGAAAAAAGGCAGGCCCAAACACTGACGTCCCAAGTCAAGATTTGCTTAATAGAGCACCTGGGATTCAGGGCTCCCAGGAAAATGTATGCATTTGGATGATAGTGGATGTTTAAGGGGTTTTACAGTACAAGTTTGTGACCCAGTAAACGGTCTACTCCCTGAGATATTGTACAGTTTACCTTTTTTCTGGAGAGACCTTGTAAGGGCTTCTGTCCACAGATGTTTGAGGTGTATTCTTGATATTTACATTAAATTATATAGAATTAAAAAGCAAAGCCCAAATCTATCTGGTTTCATAATTCCATGTACAGTGGCTCTTAAAGAAGTACAGAGTACATCTTAATAGTGTCATAAAACCATAGCATCCTGTCAGATTTATTTTTCTATGGTTGGTTGGAGTGGCTATGATTTGGCTCATAGCCAGTGCACTTTGTTAACCTAATATCTGCAGGAGATATTACACAGTACATAGCAAGAAAACTCATTACAGCTATTATTTTTAGTATGCCATATTTAAAACACATTCATTGATATGGTTTCCATGGGCAAAACAGACTTCTTTGAACAGCAGCCAAATATATAATATTTTAAAATATCATTGTGTCCTGCAAAGTGCATGTAATTTAATCATACCCGATCGACATAAAAACTTGACTGATAACAGTGAACATGTCACACATGTCCTCATTTAAGGTTATGCTGTCTTCACAATATAACTGATGTATAAAATCAAAGAGGCTACAGGTCAGGTTCCAGCTATCATTATTGTGTTTTAAGTCTATTGTGTGTAGGCTTTATGGGCTATGCTACTTTTAAGATTTATTTGAATTTGTGGGCCAATTGTTTCTCCACAGTAAGAAAGCAGCTTTTTTAGAGATGATGGCCCTCCAAGATCATGAAAAGAAGAAAAGGCCCAAAAGGCATGTGAGTGAACGCCTAGTTCACCATCCACTCTAAGTCCTATGACTTAATTCAAGAACAAGATTATTTTTTAGAGCACATATCCAGTCATTATCCAATACAGCATTTCTCCAATTTATAAAATAAAGTGCTCTTCATAATGAATAGTGTCATGGAGTACAATAGTTCTTGAAAGAGCAGTCACCATGTGAGTGACAGCTGTATGCCACCATCCATCATCTGGTAAGATGCTTCTGTTATAAAGTGAGAAGTCATCATGTACATTTTGGCAAACTTGTAGAGATTTGCACTTTCCTGATTACTCCTGCGTTGCTGATGTGTGCCAGGTATTTTAACTTTGAGTGTAGTGTTTTTGATGTTTTGTGTTTGGCAGGTTTTATGCCTAGTACACAGGGTTGCAGGAAGCTCACACTCCTCCAGTATCTACATAAAACTTGTAGTATTCTGGGTAACACCAGTAGCGCTCTTACAGCTACCCACCTGGGTGAACCATAGCAGGTAGCTGAAGACAGCAGTGCCAAAGTGAAAAAAAATATTCAGTTGGCTGTCTTTTTAATATAATGCACTGTGAAAGAAATACATTACTGTGTGCATTCGTCTAATTATGGAAGGACACAATCTGTGCTAGAGAGAGAGAGTCCCCGTAGACCCACCTGGAGTTAGATTAGAAGTGAGCAATCTGCATTCCTCTATCTATTGTACCAGTTTCAGGTTGCAAAAAGCCTAGTGACCTTAGCGACCTCCAAAGTATTATTATGCCCTCAATTTATTTGACACACCTAACTAAGGCTGGCCATACATTATACAATTTTCTTGTACCTTTAGATTTACCAAAACCATATAATATGAGGTCAAACCTAAACACTTTTAATCTGTATTTAATTAGGCAGGCCCTTGCACTACATGGTTGAAGGTAAAACTAAAGGAAATTGAACAAGAAAATTGTATAATGTATGGCCAGCTTAAAACTCCAGATTTGGCTTTAGCAGTGTGGATTAGCAATGTACTGAAATGTTACTGTGGCATTTTGGTGTATGTTAGGTTTTTGCAGATTTTTGATCTTCACGCTCATTGCCTTGAACCGCCCTTTCCATGTAATTTGAAAGAATTACCTACCAGCTGCATAGGACAGCAGAAATAAATACTGTATTTATCAGACCAGGTAACTTATTGCTGTTATTTGTCAACCAGTTTGATAAGTTGTTTACTGTCACCTACTTATGTCATTCTTGGCTGATAAAAGGGGAACTGATATAGCCCATCCTATCTAGGAGTCAACGTGTTGACAGGAACCCATCTGCTCACCATTATTGTAAAGCACAGATATGTGACCAGCTGTGGACTTCCTGCTTGCTTGAAGGGTTCTGGCCCTTCTCACGTGACTGATGTTCAGTCAAACAAAAGCATGTCTGCTTTCTTTATGTATAGAGACACAGCCATGTGATTTATTAATTCTTAACAAACAGTTGAACTAAACAAGGTGGGCAGATAGTAAACTCATCTTTGTAGTGCCCTACTGATACATTTGAATTAGTTGCCATTAATGGTAATTTCACAAATATAACATTTCTTGTACGTACACTACCTGTAAAGACTTAATGGGGTTGATTTACTTAAAAAAATAGATGGTTCACTTTGCAAGTGCAGTTGCACTCTGCAAGGCAATTATCTCCAAAGCTTATTGAATAAGGTGAAGCTCTTCTGACTTACATCATCCAATCATGTACAAGTAAAAATGTTTATTTGTTTTGAATGTGTATGTGGGTATTTTTTGCAAAATGAAGCTTCACTACTTTCACTAATCTCTGGGAACATTCCTTCTCAGAGTGCAACTTCGTTTGCAAAGTGAACAGCATATTTGCCTTTAATAAATCATCCCCATTTTGTTTTTGTTTTTAATACCAAGGAGGACCACTTTGCTTATATTCTGTTATTTACATAAGGACAGTATTTTATGATTTTGTTCAGCTGTTTCATTCACTGGAGCTGCTTTGGGAGTTCTAACCACTCGGCCAGATTTCACTTAGGATTTTAACTTTACATGACTTGCAAATCTGCTTCCAGAGAAGGTAGAACATTTCTGCTGTCTCTGAGGTTTATATGAAGTTACACCCTACAGTGAAGCATTCTCATTTACCGTGTTTAGATTAGCTGACTTTGTAGTCATCATAGTTAATGATCTGCGAGGATAGAAAATAGGGATCTGCCATTGCTGATTTGTTTGCAAAGGTGTGAATTCCAGGGCTGTCATCCTGACTGCGCCTTTACTACCAAGCAAGCATGTAGGAAAGGAATTCATCATATCAGTGGCTGCGATGCTTGTTCCAGGTCAGAGATTGACAGACCCAATACCAGATTTTATTAACTAGTTAACCGTAGCAGCTTCCACCAAAATATCCTGGCACTGCGATCCTTTAGTGGGTGATCATATGGTTTTATGCAATGTTTTTTGTCATGCATTCTCCACTGAATGGAAGGATCCTGGAGCAGTAGTTTCTCCAGCCAAGGTTATTCATTTCTACTCTCCTCTACTGGCTATGAGTTTATTGGAGGAGGATGGGCTTGTCTATTCTAAACAGTCCCATAGGCAAATTAGTAAAACAGGAGATTAAAGCCATTGTCTTTAGTTCTGGACAGTAGGGGAGGAATAGAACAGTATTGCCACGTACACACAGTCGGAATTTCTGACAACAAATGTTCGATGTGAGCTTGTTGGAAATTCCGACCGTGTGTAGGCTCCATCGGACATTTGTTGTTGGAATTTCCGACAACGAAAATTTGAGAGCTGGTTCTCAAATTTTCCGACAACAAAATCTGTTGTCGGAAATTCCGATCATGTGTACACAATTCCAACGCACAAAATTCCACGCATGCTCAGAATCAAGCAGAAGAGCCGCACTGGCTATTGAACTTCATTTTTCTCAGCTCGTCGTACGTGTTGTACGTCACCGCGTTCTTGACGTTCTGAATTTCCGACCGTGTGTATGCAAGACAAATTTGAGCCAACATCCATCGGAAATAAATCCAGGATTTTGTTGTCGGAATGTCCGATCGTGTGTACGCGTCATATGTGTCCCCATTGGAGAAATTTCCCTTCACTTCTTGTTAAAACCTCATGTAATAGAAAATCTTTTCAGTGGGGACATTGACCGAAACAAAACACTTTCTTTAAGGATTATTATGGCAGATGATGCCAGTTTCACACACTATTTCCTGTTTTTATGCTCCTCATACATCTTTTCACACCTGCCAATCACTGGCCCCACATCCAAGCCATGAAAGGAGTTGCAAATATACTTAGAAAAGCAAGGTGTCGTCACCTTACATTTGGATGCTGTGTACAGTGCTACAATTGGATCAGTTTTTCCTTGTCTACCGGAAAATTACCTGATATTTTGGAAACCAGAGTGTGGCTAACAAATACTGTAACTTGAACCTGTTCAGCTTCATTTTTTATATATATTATTTATAAACATATATATGCATTTTTTTTTTTTTTTGGAGCATTGCCTCCTGCAGAGTGGTTTTACAGGCAGTAGTGATCCGTGAAACTCGCTGTTCATGTTCCTTCAAGTCCATAGTCTTAAATGTAATGGGATATGGTGTTGTTCCAGTGTGGGCACTCTTCTGTCTCACAAGGGCTTAGGCTACAGACATTTCCAGCTGGATTGGCTGTCATTAGAGAAGTCATTAGAAAGTACTTTCAAAATCCATAGCTTTGAATTTTACAGCTACAAAATACATTTCAGAGCATAATAATTATAAATATAACTTTAGTGGTGTGGCCACGGATTAGCTTTAAAGGGTAGAAGGTAAAAAGACAGTCCTTGTATATAAAGTACTACAGTAACTGTTGTATGCATTATGTGGGACATTAGTAAAAAAAACATTCCTATGGTGGAGGCAGCATTCTTGAAACTGAATTTCAGCATTTGAACCTTGGTGTTCTCATTAAATTCTTTCACTCTGTTCTCTTGTTGGTGAAGCCCATATAATGGATGTTATTTTGTAAGGGCATTAGGCACTAAACTGCCAGCTTTCCCCACATGAGACTACACTTAAGCACTAATGAGGCAACATTTCAGTAGTAACTCCATCTGAATGAAATATTTGATTAGAGATAAAATTAGCTTGTTGTGCTAATATAATCCATCTACCTTCCTAGCTGTTTAAAGTCCCTGACCAAACCTTTCCTTGTCCAGACAATATTACGAGTAAACATTACCACTTCAGGCCAGTCTACTCTTGCCCACAAAAGATTTCCTGGGTGCACATCCAGCTTGTCAGTGAGACCCATAGCCCAGACAAATACCAGGTTGACAGCACTACAAGTTCTCAATGCAAATACAGATGTTTGTATTAGAACTTTGGGCGCTGTCAGCCTAGTATTTCTCTGGTCCATGTCCAGACTGTCAGTTCCATCATGTTGGGATATCCCATCTGTTTATACTGGACTTCAGTTGAACATATGGAAGATAGGTGCGGATACTGGATTTCTGCAGCTTACTCTGACACTTCATTATTAGCTGCATATGGGTAAATTGGATTATCTACCTTTGTAACCCAAGTTTTGCAAACTTGATGTGGACATTATGTGGATGTCCCACTGTGGGATTTTTTTTCATTTATTGTATATTAAATACAGGAGATGTTTTTGCATGTCTTCATGGCTGTAGCAGAGGGGAAAAGATGAAAACTGCAATAGGAAGCTCTTGCCATAGAATGGATTCAAGTAGTATTTTTACCATGGACTTGCTCTTCTTTCCATCGGATTAAAGCTTAGTGTTGATGACTTTTAATGCATTTAAGGTCTTATTGAACCACCAATTTAAATTGGCTAAATACCGCACATCCCAGGTGCAACAACAAAAGGCATTTAATGTGTTCTGGTTCATTTTCTGAGTAAAAAAGCCTGTCGCTTGCCAGCAGCTTCAGAGTGAGACCCATGCTGTTTGTGTGGGAGCAGTGGTTTTATTGTAGAGGTCTTGCATGCCCTCACAGGCTTTTTTATTCAAGCTGTGGTTGATTTTTATAGAGAAAACAAAGGTTTTACACACCTTTTTGTTTTGATGCATCTGGAATGTGCTTGGCTAATTTTAAATTGAAAATTCAATTGGGCTTTAAATATGTCTCCTCTTTTAAAGGTGTTGCCACTGAAAAATTGTTTTCTTAAAGTGTTTTTATAAACTACGGTCCTCAGAGCACTTCACATTGTCTCTTAACTGCCACAATTGTACAGCTGTGTTTCATACATTAGGACTGTTTTATTGTCATTTGTTTTTCTTGCATTACTGAGTTTTGTACTTTGTCCGTTATGTGGCTATACCTCTGGATGCTGCAAACTGTGCATATTTATTTTCAGGTCTTGATGTTACCAAAAGTACCAAGTGCCTTGCTATTTTTTTTTATTGTAAACAGTGATTTTACCAAAGAAATTATTGCACTGTGTAATGAATGCTTCTTAAATAAATAGGCCATATTTCCAATTGTCTGTCTCATGTTATTTTTACAATTAATATTTTTGATAGTGTAACTTTGAAAACCTACAGAAAGGGTGCACAGAATTGCATGAGACCTGAAAGCACAGTTGTCTCAAATTTGTCCCCTTTACATTTAGGCCTGTCGTACACGGTTCGGATCTTGGCCGGTTCCTGCTGAACCGTTAATGGGCAGGCTGAATGTACCAACTTGGGTACAACCAGCCTGCCGGATTCCCTAGCGATTATCACTAGCTGCTGCAGAAATCACTGTCTTGTCCTGGCAGGGATGGCTTCCCCCGCCCACCTCCACCAGGAGAAGACAATTGCTGATTCCCCTGTCAGCACGGTCTGTGTTGATGGGGGGAATTTCTTTCCTGTTACTTGTGGTTGCAGGAAAGAATTTTGCACCATGTATGGCTGGCCTTATACACAGAAGATTTAAACAGATCTATATTCCATAGGCTTCTGGTGGGCGCTTACCATAATGTGCAAATAAGCACAGCTCAATATCTCATACAATTCCCATCTCCAGCAGTGACTGACCACTGTGACTGGCCACCATTGATGTAACATGTGCTCAGAAATTACATTTCCTCCACCTTATCTTTGGCATGTGCTGTGCATTGTACACAGCAACTGAAAAAATACTGGTAGAGTATGGCAACCCGATAGAACACCTTTAGAATGAATTAGAGCGGAGATTGCGAGCCAGGCCTTTTCATCCAACATCAGTGCCCTGACCTCACAAATGCACTTCTGGAACAATGGTCAAACATTCCTATAGACACACTCCCAAATCTTGTGGACAGCCTTCCCAGAACAGGTGGGCCAATACTTTTGACAATATAGTGTATGTGGGATTCCATCTCTGGCTGTGCAATTCTGAACCTGTGCAATCTGTTCAGTTTGCTTTTCCAGGCCCTTGCTAAATAGATGCACATGTTTGAAATTAATCCAAGATGAGATCCAAGAAATGCGTTCTTCTGAAAAACTTTAGGTCTTTCTGTGAAAGAGAAACCTGGCCAAAAGAAGACTAACAAGCCAATCCCACTTTCAAAAATCTGAGGAATAGGCAGCATTAACCCCTTTCACAGTACCAGTCAGGTTCTACTACATTCAGTTGAACACTGAAGCATGTACAGACATCGGTATTGTGTCCTTGCTCAAATATATTAATAAATACAACATTGTATGTAGAGCTTTAAGAGATATTTCCTAAAAATCTACAAACCATTGATAAATGAAAGGTGACAAAATCATCAATGCATATAGTATATTTGTAACACAAAGGTCCTACTAAAAGTGACCCCGTGGCCAAGCAATGAAGTATTTTATATTTTTAAGCAGCAAATTATCTTTAAAACACACCTTCAGGCCTGGTTCACACCTATGCATTTTTTAGTGCGTTTTCAGTTTTGCAGAAACACAAAGTCCATTTAACATGGTTTTCTATGGGTCCCGTTCACATCTGTGCATTTTATGGAAAGGGCCAGGGACTTTTTTCTGGTTTTTGGTTCCATAGACTTTAACCACTTCCCTACCCGGCCATAGTAATATGACGTCCACAGATGGGATCTCCCATCCTGGGTGGACGTCATATGACGGCCTGGGCTTCCCGGCCTTCTAGGGGGCACGCGTGCCCGCCGTGTTGCTCGGGACCCAGTGCGTGTGCCCGGCAGCCGCGATGTCCTCCGGGCACCCGCGATTGCCCGTTAACAGGCCGGACCGTGGATCTGTGTGTGTAAGCGCCCACCAGAAGCCTATGGAATATAGATCTGTTTAAATCTTCTGTGTATAAGGCCAGCCATACATGGTGCAAAATTCTTTCCTGCAACCACAAGTAGCAGGAAAGAAATTCCCCCATCAACACAGACCGTGCTGACAGGGGAATCAGCAATTGTCTTCTCCTGGTGGAGGTGGGCGGGGGAAGCCGTCCCTGCTGGGACAAGACAGTGATTTCTGCAGCCGCTAGTGATAATTGCTAGGGAATCCGGCAGGCTGGTTGTACCCCAGTTGGTACATTCAGCCTGCCCATTAACGGTTCAGCAAGAAACCAAACCAATCGCTTATTGCGATTTTTTTTTTTTTTTTTTTTTACCAAAAATATGTAGAAGAATACGTATCGGCCGAAACTGAGGAAAAAAAATTGTTTTTTTAAAAAAAAATTGGGATATTTATTATAGCAACAAGTAAAAAATATTGTGTTTTTTTCAAAATTGTCGCTCTTCTTTTGCTTATAGCGCAAAAAATAAAAACCGCAGAGGTGATCAAATACCACCAAAAGAAAGCTCTATTTGTGGGGAAAAAAGGACATCAATTTTGTTTGGGTACAACGTCGCAGGACCGCGCAATTGTCCTTTAAAGTGCGACAGCGCTGAAAAATAAAAATTGGTCTGGGAAGGAAGGCGGTGAAAATGCCCTATATTGAACCGGTTAATGGATCAAAAACGTGTATTGAAAAATGCAAAATGTACCTGGAATACGGTATGCAAACTGCAACCTGCATAGGTGTGAACCAGACCTTGGTGATCAATGTACCTGCAGGCACAGTGAAGCAATATATCCTCAAAAGTTTGAGCAGAACCACTGAAGTTGGCCAGGTCTTTCTGCGTCCTGCCCCCCTCCCAGCAGTTGCTCAGAAGCTTTCCAGCCTTCAATTCAACAATGTATTACACAGAGCAGTTGCTCAGAGGGAGAACAGAGATGTGATTTTCCCTTAGACTGGGTCATACACTAGTAGACTTTAAATTGAATATTCATATGAAGATTCTTGCACATTTGATGACTTAACAAATGTCGTTTGAAGGTGCTTCAAAATTTCATTGGCTTTTAACATTTGATTTTGAATCAAATGGACAAAAATCACATTCACGGTTAGAAATTTGTTTGAAAACATTTTCCATCCTGCTCCAAGTTTTCTTGTCACTTTGGCTGATAATGAATGTCAATTTGACATCTAACCACCTACTAACCATTCGAGATTTAAATAAACGCTCCTAAAAAGAAAAGCATCTTAACAAAATTTCACTAATGATATGGAAGCTTTACTCTATGTCCAAGTGGGTACATGAGAAGTATCTCCCTGATTGGAGCAGATACATTACAACCTTTGTGGAAGCTCCCACACTTCACCACTAAACTAAAAAAGAACAAACATCTGGCATTCCACAAATTGATTAAGCAAAATATTTGTCCAGGGAGCCTTGAGAAAACCATTAAAGTGACCCATGCCATTCATCTTGCGGTCTAATTTAACTGTACCCATGCATAAAGGCTGTTTATTTCTTGCTCTCTCTCTCCTATTACAGCTTTCCTCAATCCCTATATAGCAGCTGTAAAAACTTCATGTAGAATTCGACTTCACCTTTATAAGTCTGCCTGGCTTAGGTCTGCCTGGGCACAATTACATTACCCCTTTCCTGATTAGTTACCTCATAAAAAGAAATCAGGTTTGTTTGACAACTTCTGTCTTTCATGAATCCATGCTGTCTGTTGCCTAAAATATTTTTTTCCAGCAAGAACTCATTTATGTGGTCTTTTATTAAATTCTCCAGTATCTTCCTGACTATAGAAGTTAAACTAACAGGTCTATAGTTACTCGGTAAAGACTTTGATCCCTTTTTAAATATGGGCATCACATTGCCCTGGACCAATCAAATGGTACCATTCCAGTCATTAACAAGTCCGTAAATATTAGAATGGCCTTGAAATGACAGAGCTCAATTCTTTTAGGATCCATGGGTGGATGCCATTTGGTCCAGGTGCTTAATCCACCTTTATTCTGTCTAAATATTTCTGGACCATATCACTTTTGAGCCACTGTGGATCATTTGTGGCTGTGTCACTACCACCCCTATTATGGACATGAGCTCCTTTGTATACACAGAGCTGAAGAAAGTATTTAATAAATGTGCCTTCTCTTTGTCCCCAGTCACCCACTCTAGATTATTTTGTAAAGGGCCTACATGCTTAGACCTGACCTTTTTACCATGAATATATTTGAAGAATTTTTTGGGGTTTGTCCGACTATCTTTTGCAATCTGTCGTTTGTTTTGAATTTTTGCATCCTTGATTTCCTTTTTACTGTACATATTCTGTTATATTCTTTGTAACATTTAAGCGATGATAGCGTTCCTTCATTTTTATATTTATAGCTATTTTAACTTTGGCTGTGAGCCACATAGGTTTTATTTTTAGCCTTTTAAAATGATTGCCCATGGGAATATACTTTGCAGTGAGTTTACATACAGTCACTTTAAAGAATGCCCATTTCTGTTCTGTGTCCATTGATGCCAATATTCCCTCCCAGTCTAAGTCCTGGAGAGCAGCCCTCATCCTTTGGAAATTTGGTCTCTTGAAGTTAAGTGTTTTTCTCTTACCCATATATTTGTTGCTTACAGCTAACATTAAATGAAATCATGTTCTGGTCACTGCTACCCAGATGTTGTTTTACATGAATATTGGTAATAAGTTCTACATGGTTTGAGATTACCAGGTCCAGCAGAGCTTCATTCCTAGTCGGGCCTCAATAAACTGGACCATAAAATTGTCTTGTAATAGGTTTATACATTTCTGAGCAAATTGTCCCAGCAGTGCCATTACTCTAGTCAATTTTCTGAGTAGTTAAAAATCCCCCATTATTATCACTGGCCCAGCCCTTGCAGCCCTTTCCATCTGTGCAAGGAGCGGAGTCTCCACCTCCTCATTAACACTGGGAGGTCTATAACACTCCAATGACAACCTTTTTAGTAAGCACACACATGTACAGTTCCATCCATAATGCTTCTCATCACACTCTCCATCAGTTGGTCCTCTTTCACACTCGCTTTGAGATCAATTTTCACATAGCGACAGACACCACCACCCCCCCCCGTTTTACCCTGTCTAGGGATTACTAGAAAGCTTAATATGAGAGGGAGAGCAATAAAGGGCTTACAACAGTCCTAATGCATGTGTATGATAGAGGAATGGTAGGGTTTAATTTAACAATGTAGTTTAGTACAATGTAAGGGCCATTCATGAGCCTGGTCAACAGACTGCGCATGGGGTGGGGGAGAACATCTTGGAAACATACAAAATATAACTGGTAGTACATGTGAATAAGCTTACAGATGGTTACACTGTTCATTTGTTCAGCCAGGAATGTTTCAGTGCATGAATTTAAAATAGTGTTTTGTGATAGATGGTGTGTGTAACCTAATAACCAATCAGTTTACCGCAGTGGTCATCAACCCTGTTCTCGGGGCCCACTAACAGGCCAGGTTTTATGTATTACCTTGGGGAGATGCAGACTAGAATACTGCAATCACTGAACAGCAAATTATATCACCTGTGATGTATTTCAGTTATCTTGCAAACCTAGTTGTTCGTGGGCCCTGAGGACAGGGTTGATGACCACTGGTTTACCGTATCTACTGTAGATGAGTGAGGGATGAATCCTGTTTATACACGAGTAAATAAGAGGATGGCCGCACTCCCATACGATGCAATGGGATTTATTCAGGAGATGATAAAAACAAGCACAAATGACGTGGCATATACTGCAGGCAGGGAATAAAGGTGATACGTTTAACGCGACTAGCGTGCTTCGTCAAAACCATACAGCAGGGGTAGGCAACCTGGGGCCCTCCAGCTGTTGCAGAACTACATGTCCCATGCCTCTGGGAGTAATTGTAACTGCCAGCCTTGCAATGCCTCATGGGAAACAGGAGGGAGAGAGGGAGCACACAGGGGGACACTGGAGGTAGAGCAAACGGGGACACTAGAGGGAGAGCACACAGGGGGGCATTGGAGGGAGAGCACACAGGGGGGCATTGGAGGGAGAGCACACAGGGGGACATTGGAGGGAGAGCACACAGGGGGACACTGGAGGGAGCAAACAGAGGGACACTGGAGGGAGAGCACACAGGGGGGCACTGGAGGGAACACAGGGGGACACTGGAGGGAAAGAGGGAGCACACAGGGGGACACTGGAGGGAGAGCACACAGGGGGATGTTGGAGGGAGAGCACACAAGGGGACACTGGACGGAGCACACAGGGGGACACTGGAGGAAGCACACAGGGAGACACTGGAGGGAGAGCACACAGGGGGACACTGGAGGGAGCACACGGGGACACTGGAGGGAGAGAGGGAGCACACAGGGGGACACTGGAGGTAGAGCAAACGGGGACACTAGAGGGAGAGCACACAGGGGGGCATTGGAGGGAGAGCACACAGGGGGACATTGGAGGGAGAGCACACAGGGGGACATTGGAGGGAGAGCACACGGGGACACTGGAGGGAGCAAACAGAGGGACACTGGAGGGAGAGCACACAGGGGGGCACTGGAGGGAACACAGGGGGACACTGGAGGGAGAGAGGGAGCACACAGGGGGACACTGGAGGGAGAGCACACAGGGGGATGTTGGAGGGAGAGCACACAAGGGGACACTGGACGGAGCACACAGGGGGACACTGGAGGGAGCACACAGGGGGACACTGGAGGGAGAGCACACGGGGACACTGGAGGGATCACACACAGGGGGACACTGGAGGGAGAGCACACAGAGGGACACTGGAGGGAGAGAGAGAGCACACAGGGGGGACATTGGAGGGAGACCACACAGGAGGACACTGGAGGGAGAGCACACAGGGGGACACTGGAGGAAGCACACAGGGAACACACAGGGGGGACACTAGAGGGAGAGCACACAGGGGGACATTGGAGGGAGCATACGGGGGACATTGGAGGGAGCACACAGGGGGACACTGGAGGGAGAGCACACAGGGGGACACTGGAGGAAGCACACAGGGAACACACAGGGGGGACACTAGAGGGAGAGCACACAGGGGGACATTGGAGGGAGCATACGGGGGACATTGGAGAGAGCACACAGGGGGACACTGGAGGGAGAGCACACAGGGGGACACTGGAGGGAGCACACAGGGGGACACTGGAGGGAGCACACAGGGGGACACTAGAGGGACCAGGAGAGTATCATGGGCCTTCCTGCGGTCATGATGGGGACCGGGTCCCATACATCTGTACTCGCCCCCACTCCCTCCGATGACGGCCCTAGTGTCTCAACTTCACTCACCTGATGCCTCTAATAATACCGCTAACGGTGCGCTGCTCCCCGCTGGCCCCTCCTCTTTTCTCGTCCATCTCAGGTCATGTCACAACGCATACAGTACAAGCACTTGGTACTGACGGGAGGGTAGGAAGGGGCCAGTGGGAAGCTGTGCGCTGTTTGCAGTATTATTATCGGCATTATTACAGCTGCTTCAAGTGGCCTTTCATGGGGCCGAGTCCAGGCCCCTAATGGCCTCTGGCCATCGAGCAGTGCTCGAGTGCCCGATGGGTCAGTTCTCCCCTGATGGGCACTAATATGCATCACTGATGGGCACTGATGGACAGCACTGATGGGCACCGATAGGTGGCACTGGTATGCAGCACTGATGGGCACTCATAGGCGGCACTGATGGGCACGGAAAGGCTGCACTGATAGGTACATATGAGTGGCACTGATAGTTGGCACTGATGGGCACTGATAGGTGGGCACTGATGGGTTAGGCATTGATAGGTGGCACTGATGGGCATCACTGATAAGGAGGCACTAGCAGGCATTATTACTGGGCACTGACTGGCACCATTTGTGGGCACAGATTGACATACCTAATGGTCATCAGTGGTGGCAATCCCTGGTGGTCCTGGTGGCATTCCTGGTGGTCTGAAGGGGGCATCCTGGGGGGGGCTGCACTGATAATCAATCAGCGCAGACCCCCCCCCTGTCAGGAGAGCAGCTGATCAGCTCTCCTCTACTCGCATCTGTCAGATGTGAGTGAGGAAAAGCCGATACACGGCTTTTACTGTTTACATCTTGATCAGCTGTAATTCGACACAGCTGATCACGTGGTAAAGAGCCTCCGTCAGAGGCTCTTTACCGAGATCGGTGTTGCGGTGTGTCAGACTGACACGCCGCACCACCGATCACTGCACTGCATGCCCTCACGTCCAGTCAGGATAACGGAACCACTGCCCGGCCGTCATTCTGCTATAGGCCGGACGGGAAGTGGTTAAACATCCCTGTGAAATCCAACCATGCTCTACTGCAAATACGAGAACCAAAATCACTTGGAGACAATGTATTGGCTAGAGAGGGAGCTCATCGTGACACCGCTTTAAATCCTTTAGATTTAAATTTTTTGGTAGCGTTCATCTTCATACAGGATAGAAATATGACGTTCCATAATCTTCCTAATTTTACAGAATTCTAAACTATAAGCAGTAGATGGGGATATTAGCCAGATTTGATTTAGATCTTTTTTGCAATAAGCGCTCTCTAGGTGTACCGTCAGCAATATTTATCATTCTTTGGAGTGTGTTTGAACCATAACCTCAAGCACAAAACCTACCATACATCTCCTCCTTTTCCTGCTGGAAATCCCCCTCCTCACTGCAGATCCTGCGCAACCTCAAGAACTGGTCCACTGGAATTCTGCAGGTGACATGTCTAGGGTGCCCAGAATCCGCACGGAGAAGGCTATTCCCCGAAAATGGCTTCCTATAAAGGCTAGATGTAATACGGCCCTCTTTGTGTGATAGAACAACATCTAAAAAAAGGAACTGATTTACTGTCCAAATGTCCTGTAGACTGGAAGTTTAAATTATTATTATTCAAAAACTGAAAAAAAACTTTCCAAAGTACCCACAGAACTGAAACAGATGAACAGCAGATCATCAATAAAGCAACTGTAAAATCGAATGGCTGAGTGGAATGGGTTAACATCTCAAAAGATGTACACCCTCTCCCACCAACCCATGTATAGGTTGGCGAGAGTGAGAGAAAATTGAGCACCCATGGATGCTCTGCATCTCTGGAGGATAAAAAGAGTTGCCAAAACAGAAAAAATAATGCGTAAGGAGATAACCAAAGCACTCTAGGATATACTCCTTCAGTATAGATGAATACCCATTGTGCTTGTCCAGAAAGTACTCAACCGCCCGCAAACCCAATGTGTGCGGTATCGATGAGTACAGACTGGACACATCACTAGTGATTCATAGATCTCCCTCCACCCATTCCATCTGATCACACAGATTCAAAAGTTGCTTAGTATCCCTTAAGTAGCTGGGTAACTTCCTGACTAATGGCTGCAACTGACAATCAATCCAACAGCCCATTTTTTTTTCAGAGAACCAATCCCAGCCACTATAGGGCGACCCACAAGGAGGGCGAGTCCCTTGTGGGTCTTGGGGATATGATGAAATACTGGGTTGATAGGAAAATCCAGAACTATAGCTTCACCCTCTTTCATAGAGAGGATACCTAAACTAACCCCTTTCTGAACTAGTTCATTCAAAATGTTCTTAAACTTAACTTTAGGGTTTCCCTTAAGTTTAATTTAGATGTTCTCATCTGACAGCTGATGGATCACTTCCTCCTGATACTTTGACGCATCCTGAATAACTAGTAAACCACCTTTGTCTGATCTCTTAATTACTATGGAGGAGTCCTGGCTCAACTCTTGGAGAGCACCACGCTCCTTCATAGTAAGATTAAAGTTATAAATGTACCCTCCATTACTTGTCGGAGATGCTAATCTAGTGAACTCTTTCTCAATGGTTTTTTGGAACAAATCCAGAGTCTTACCTCTGGAGTTTATGGGATAAAAGTCTGACCTAAGTCTGAAAGGAGCCTCTACCAGGGGGTATTCGCTCCTTCCTGACTCATGGCAGATTCTGATGTAATAGAGTCATCCATAACTTGTAAAATATCATCATGAGCATACTGATAATATTGTTTACAGACTGTCAGTTTCTGAGCAATTTTCTTAACATCAAGAATGGTTTCAAATAAGTTGAAATGTCTAATAGGACAAAAATTCAAACCTTTAGTCAATAATGTCCTTTCCAATGTGGTTTACAATGCCAGGGACACTCGGAGACCACTCAGAGATGCTCGGGGGCACTCGGAGATGCTCGGGTTCCCGAACGTCCCCGAGTGGTCTCCGGCGCCCCCCACCTCTGGCCACATGCAGTACTGCACACCCCAGAGGCTTGAATCCTGCTCGTCTTGCGAGACAACGCTCGCAAATCGAGTCAGGATTTTTTTTTTAAAAACTGCTCACATTGCAAAATGTTCATAAACCACGTTACTCGCAATCTAAGGTTTTACTGCATATAAATCAGACCAAATGCTGCCTCATGCTGCATTTATTAATTAAAATGATACTGTCATTTTAATTATAGGAGATCGTCTGCCTAGGGCAACGTGAAATACAAATACAGCACTGTCTCAAAGAGGTTTTTAGCATCTAAAGTAAAGCAACATTTTTAGTGATTGTAAACGATCACCTTGTAAGTCAACCCATTCAGTTTAAAATAGAAATGAAAGGCAAAACATTTTTGTGTAAGTATAAAAACATAAAAAATATAAATAAATAAAATACATTTTTTTCCCTTTTTTCTAAGTGATCACATTCCCTCTGTTCTCAGCTGCATAAGAGCTGTGGGGAGGAGACAGCAGCACAGTGACTGGCTGTGCAGTGGGGGCGTGTCAGGCCAAGTCAGGTCATTAGAGGAGAGTACACTGAGTTCCCAGCAGAGTTAGAGAACTAACCACGCTGTGCTCTCCTGCTTAGCCCTCATGCACACAGGCTGTTAAAAAAACATTATGAAAACGCCAGTATCTTTGCAGTGACTTTTTTTAACTTTTTTTCAGCTTTTTTCAGCGTTTTTGCAATAGCGTTTTTTAGCGTTTTTCCGCGTTAGCGTTTTTGAGCGTTTTTTTTTTTTTCAAATTTTTTTTTTTTTTTTCAATGGATCAAAAACGCTAAAAAAACGTTGGTGAATGACGTTTTTGGGCGTTTTTCAGCGTTTTTCAGCGTTTTTCAGCGTCAGAGCGTTTTTACAGCTGAAAAACGTCTTTCAGAACCCACTGGTCCTGGGTTTTTTTTACAGCTTAAAAACGCCTATGCCACTTGCAGCTCAAAAACGCCTAGGTGGGCATGAAGCCATAGACTAACATAGACAGGCCTTTTTAAGCTGCAAAAAAAGCTCAAAAAAGCAGCTGTAAAAACGTCCGTGTGCATGAGGACTTAGTGTGGTCAGTTTTTAATAGGAAAGCAGAGGGACTGGCAGGAACACCAGTGATTTCACACAAAGGAAGCAATACAAAGAGAACCAGATACTTTTTTCATACAAGTACATGGTGCAGCAGGATCATATCAGGAATATGAAATGCTGGGGTAACAAACGCTTTAAGGCAAAGAGCTAAATAAACAGATGGAATCCATACTATACAATATATGTGAACTGTACTACTTGTCAAAGGATCTGTATTTCTGTTCATCCAGTCCATACATTCTGCATTCCTGCCACACAACCACTTGGATTATACTGCTTCCAGTTAGGAAATACTATGGTGTCTACTTTCTACTCCTAGCCTGCTGACTGTACAGTGAAAGGACTTCAGAACAACTTTTCCTAATGCTTGCCATACACTATACGAAAAATCGTTCAAACTCATTTTCGAAAAACAAACATTCGGCCGTGAGAGCAAACAATAGTACTATTGTGTAATGACCGATAAATCGTTCAGTGGACATAAATGAATCAATTTTTTGTTTGTTTTTTCATTATTACCTAGTGCAAACAGTTTGGACGGGAAACACATTAACCTTTCAATTTATCGTTTGTTCGGCAGAAAATTTTCAAACTTTGCCCATTAACTTGCCGAAAAACGTACAAACAGTCTAAATGACCATATTTCGTCCGATTTTTTGTATACTGTGTGACCAGCATGAGAGTCACTGGGACCTGAATGTGTAGCCAGATGAAAGAAAAACAAGCTCAATAACTCTGGCGAGGCAGCTTCCACACAGCAAGGCTTCCCTCAATGGGCACTCAACAGTAGCAAAAACCATAGAAATACAAAAGAACAGAAATAAGCTGTGAAGTGGGAGGGTCTCTTTTTTAATATAAAATCATCAACATTGTAGTAGAGCTACCACCCCATAGGGGCCACTGGTAATAGCTGGTTCTTCCCTAATATCACAGAGGCTGCCCACCACTACAAACACCAGTCCATACACTCCGCCTCCAATAACTCAGTCTAGGGGATGTCATTTTGATTGTTATTGCTGGAAAACAACTAGCAGGGATAAGATGAGGTACTGCATAACTTACACACGGAGGGAGTCTCATGACATCGGGAGAGTACGTTAACTAAGATTCAACAACAGTGAGAAGACAGTATTCTCCTTAATCTCTTTGTCCCTAAGTGACTGGGAATATTAAACAGTCTAAGGCTGGCCATACATTATACAGTTTTCTTGTACAACTTTCCTTCAGATTTACCAAAACCATATAATACCTAAACACTTTAAATTTGTATACAATCAGACAGACCCTTGAATTTCATAGTTGAAGGTAAATCTAAAGGAAATTGAATAAGAAAATTGTGGTGTATGACCAGCTTTAGGTGTCATAGCTGTTGACCATTAGGTCATTTTCTTTGGCATCTGGTTACCCTGCGCCCTTGCACAACTATTGGTACCCAATACAATTTTCAGAACACTGCACAATAACAGGGGCCCTTTTTCTCTCCAGGCTCACATTCTAGGATCCAACAAAGGAAAGGAGAATGCCTAGAACTCTGAGACCCTATGATAAACATCCCAGTCCATAGTTACCCCTGCCACTTACACCCCCACACACAGACACCAGGAATCAATTCAGGGTCATTACTTACAAGTTCCCAGGACAGCTGCCACCTTCCAGATTCCTATGAAAGCGCTTGAATGAGGGAGACAATCCTTCTCCAGATCAGATTCCTTGTGGTGAAGACCTACAGCCAGCTTCTCAGCAGTAGAGCAGTCATGTCTGTGATTACAGAATTTGGTAACTATTTGGGCCTAACTATTAACTAGTCCAAGTCCACATTGCTACCATTAGATGGAATAGTTAACTCTGGCCTCTCCTCCTTTTGTCCAGTTCCTGTTGTTGATTCCTTTAAATACTTAGGGTTGGTGATTTCCCTGGTTATTACGGACTACTCTCGTTAAAATACATTCCCACTGCTTGTTACATCTCGCAACAAAACAAAACTTTGGCATAAACTATGGCTCACTATGGTAGGGCAGGCGAACCTGGTGAAAATTATTGTGATGCCGCAGTTGCTTTACTTTTTACACAATACCCTAGTTATGCGGCCCCTCAAACTGTTTAGGGTAAGTAACTCTATCTTCCGACAGCTGTTGCGGAAGCAGAGTTCACCCAAAATCCATTTGGTACAACTTCAGCACCCAAAAATTGGGGGGGGTTGCATTCCCGAATGCCTGTATATACTTTTTGGCTGCTCAGTTGCAGCATATGGGGTCAGGTATGGCTCGGGTGGAGGAGAATGAGGAGTAGATTCCCTGTCCATTGTATTACATTATACAAAAGCACGCTCTATCTCAGAAGGGTAAGAAGCCCAATCACTAAATCCAATTGACTTTTCCCTACTGATCGCCTAATGGTATGGTGTAAAGCAAAACAAATGCAGGGGGTGATTGGTTTTACTCATTATAGCCGTATCTGGTACAACTACACCTACCCGGAGTTGGCCAACCTTTCGTATGCCGCTAAATGGCCTGCACATGGCATTACGCATTTCAAACATATCTTTAGGATGGGGAAATTGTTATCATTTTCTTCTTTACAAACTATGCATTATATACCCCAGTCTATGCTCTTCTACTATACACAACTGCACCATGCAGTCGCGGCCCAAGACATATCGGTATAGACTTTTCTCTTTCTCCAACCCCCATTTTTGGTATGTTGCAATGTAGTAATGTACAGAAAGGTGGTATATCTAGTTGTTACACATCCTTACACTCCATCTATTTGTAAGTGTTTCCCTGCAAGGCAATGGAACAGTGGCACTCTGATCTTGGGGAACTGACCAGCGAGCAATGGGAGATGGCATTGGAGGCAGTGCATGATAGTTCCTTAAATACTTCTTAGCGCCTCTCCCAACTGTACATCTTGTTGAGAGTACACTCAACACCTCTTGCATTGTTCAAGGTGGGACTTCTCCCTGGCCCCGCCTGTCCTAAATGTAGCAGGAACCATGGAGATCTTACTCACCATAGGTAGTGCAGGAACTACTTTTGCAAATCAGTGCGGCGCTGCAAAATCGGTGTCGCACTGATTGGAAGAGTGTCATTGCCTCCAATAGGCTGCGACTTGTCATGCGATTTGCTCTCTCAGCTTACAATGGGGCACCCAAGCAAGCTCATTCCTGAGCCGCGGATCTGCATGCCCATTCACACACAGAGCTGTGGCCGGGCTCCGCCCCCTCTCCCTTCTCATTGGCTTACCAGCTGTGATTGGCTGTGATTGACAGCAGCGAGAGCCAATGTCTCTGCCAAAGAAGAGGGAGAGTCCCCAGAGCCATGCACACCACTGGATCAAGATCTTGCTCTGGTGAGTATTGGGGGGGAGGCATTGGGGGCCCCAAGAAAATGTTTGCCCAGGGTCGAATCAATATTAAAGACAGCCCCGGGCGCCACACACGTGCACCCCCTGCATGCAGAAGTGCAGGATCACGTATATATACGTGATCCTGCACACAGCTGCCGGGAGTAGAACTGCTACAGGGCGGTCGGTAAGTGTGTTTACAATATATACCTCTGTGTCACAATTCAGACCAAACAATACGATAGAAATCTGGGTGTATCCAGCAACAAGCAACCATTATGAATGAATCCCAACACAAAGGATATCCTAAAGCAAACTCAGGAAACCAAATGCAGGCAACAAAGTCACATTATAGCTAATCAACCAGGTTAAAAAATGCTCACTAAATATCTCAGATTCTTATAGAATATTGCACAAAGGATATTAAGATAGTATACCTCCATTGGAACAGCTGGACACAAACATGCGGAAGAAAGACAGCACCCGATGTTGGAGGACAAGAAACACATGCTGGTATTTCAACCTATAAATATTCCATGAGGAGACAAGGGTTTGTATCATATGACCTGTACTGTCCAATGAAAAAGATAATCAGTTTATAAGGCATATATGGTGCCAAATAATTCCCAGAAAGGAAGGGGAACCTGCATTCCACATCACATCTGGGTCGCAATGACATCACTTCCAGAACAGCAAAATGCTGCGTTACGACTCTGCCACTGCTACGTCCCACCCCTCTAGTGCACAGGGTGTTTTTTTCCATTTGTGCTTGTCGAAAAGCCAATAGTTGCTGGCTTTTATTCAATATATTTGTTTAATATACAGTACTGCACAAAGGTTTTAGGCAGGTGTGAAGAAATGCACTTATGTAAGAATGCTTTCAAGATATATTTTTTAATTATTTATATTTATGAATTTACAAAATGCAAAATAGCGAACAGAAGAAAAATATAAATCAAATCAATATTTGATGTATCTACCCTTTGGATATAAAGCAGTTCTTACACTTGCACACTTTGTGCACTTGCACAAAGTCAGGGATTTTGTAGGATTAGAGTCAAGTGTATGATTAACCAATTATAGCAAGCTGATGCTAATGATCATCAGTTTCGTTCATAGGTTGAAATACAGTCATTAACTGAAACAAAAACAGCTGTGTAGGAGGCTTAAAACTGGGTGAGGAACAGCCAAACTCTGCTACTAATGTAAGGTTGTGGAAAACAATTTCATGTCACAGGTCAATGGTCATACGCCATAGCAAGACTAAGCACAGCAACAAGACACAAGGTAATTATACTGCATCGGCAAGGACTCTCCCAGGCAAAGATTTCAAAGCAGACTAGGAAGATGTGCTGTTCAACTTCTTTTGAAGAAGCACAAAGAAACAGGCAACATTGAGGACCGTAGACACAGTGGTTGGCCATGGAAACCTAATGCAGCAGATGAAAGACATCATGCTTACTTCCCTACGACATTGGAAGATGTCCAGCAGTGCCATCAGCACAGAAATACCAGAAACCAGTGGGACTCAGGTACACCCATCTACTGTCCAGAGATGTCTGGCCAGAAGTGGTCTTTTTTGAGGAATTGCTGCCGAAAAGCCATACCTCTGGCAAGGCTAAGCGACTCAACTATGCACAAAAACATAGGATCTGGATGAGCCAAAATATTAAATATTTGGCTGTAGCAGGAGGCAGTTTGTTCACGGAGAGCTGGAGAGCGGTACAATATTGAGTGTCTGCAGGCAACAGTGAAGTATGGTGGAGATTCCTTGCAAATTTTGGGCTGCATTTCTGCAAATGGAGTTGGAGATTTGGTCAGGATCAATGGCGTCCTCAATGCTGTTAATTACAAGCAGATACTTATCCATCATGCCATATCATCAGGGAGGTGTGTGATTGGCCCCAAATGTATTCTGCAGCAGGACAAGGACTCCAAACATCCAGTCAATGTCATGAAGACCCATCTTCAGTGTAATAAAGAGCAAGGTGTCCTGGAAGTGATGGTTTGGACTCCACAGAGTCCTGCCTTCAACATTATTGAGTCTGTCCTGAGTTAGATGACGATAAGGATTTGAGACATTCACAGAATATCTGTGGTTACTTCTCCAAGATGTTTGGAACAACCTACCTGTCGAGTTCTTTCAAAAACTGTGTGCAAGTGTATCTAGAAGAATTGATGCTGTTTTGAAGGCAAAGGGTGGTCACCCCAAATATTGATTTGCTTTGGATTTCTCTTCTGTTAATT